>NC_061102.1:30618758-30633758 GCF_015104395.2 Macrobrachium nipponense | reverse complement strand
ATTATTATTCCGAAGGTGAAACGTATTCATATGGAGCAAGCCCAGAGGGGCCACTGACCTGAAATTCAAGCTTACGAAGAATATAAGACACTCATTTGAAAGAAGGAATAGGAAATACAGAAAGAAGTGGTTAGTTATTTGAAAAGAAGAACTGGCCGAACAAATAAAAAAAATAGATGAAAATGTATGATAAATCATATATATGTGCATATATGTATATAACCATGTATATTAAACACACACACACACCACCATATATATATATATATATATATATATTATATATTATATATATATATATATATATATATATATTTGCAGTGAAAGCCAACCCCCAACGCTAGTGGGTAGTCCCATCGGCTTCATTTTCTGCGAAGGCGCATCTGACTCGTCTTCTCGAACGACTTTGAAGGAAATTACGCACTACTAATAATTCATGGACATTAATGGGCTACAACTCACTGAAGGAGTGCGAATGTATTGGACGACATGGAGGAAAAAAATGGAATTCTTAAAAAAAAAGGTCATTAGCACGACTGGAGATGCAGGTGGGCATTTTCATTTGGGATTTCACTTGACGATGCCGCCAGCTGGCTGCCTTCTGCATACTTAATGAATACCCTGAAAGCCACCTCTTAACTATTTACCAAAGCATAGAGTGAATTCAGGTCTTTAGAGAATTTCACGCGTCGTTAAATTGGATGTGATTTCCGACAGCCTTGAAAAGTCTGTTGACCTCATCTTAAGGAACTAATCAATTCTGAGTAGCCTCGAAGTTTTGGATTTTGCCTTTCATTTATAACGTTCCTCTTCACAGGGCGGTATTTCTTGCTTTGGCAGAAGCGCAGGCCCTTATTTTATAACTTTCCACTATGCTTTGAGGAGCCTCTTAAGTTTTCGAATTTCCTTTTATCTGTGCCGGTCCTCTTTCCACAGGGCGGTGTTCCATAGCTTTCCATTCTACTTTGTTTTCAATTACCTTCCTTCCTTACGACCAAGAATTATTACGACTGATTAATTGACTGATATCTGTAAACTGTTATCACAACAAATATTGTCACTGACTAGGGAAAGATACCAGTTGCTAAGAAGAAAAAGAAAAATCCCAATGACAAATATTTTCGCAAAACATTCATTCATTCTACAGGACTTACCGGTTAACTTCAGACTGCAACAATAATGACCACAACAGCAAAACTAATAACGGTTACAGTATCGATAACAGTTAATGATAACCACATTAGCATAAATCATCTGACGAGAAAAGGTTATATACAGAAAAATGAAGGGCCTGTGTCCATGTCCCCAGCATTTCAAAGACCATGGATTCATTTAAAAGCATCAGTGCTACTAAATTTTATGGCTTTTCGATTTTATTCAACAAATGTAATATCTAAGTCTGAAGATGAAGGAATATACGTAATCCTATTTAAATACGAACTTATTGTATTAACAGCCTTTTATAAATTTAATAGAATTTTAAGCAATTTCAAAAATATTACAGTATTCGTTAACTATTTCATGCCTTTCGCTTTCGGAATTGGGCCCTACTATTAATGAGTTTTTCTTCTCCCATTTTACTTCCTATTTCCCATTTCTCAATTAGATACAGATAATCTCATTCAAATATCTAAGACATCAGCTTCAATTTAAAACACACGATTAATGCATGTTATTTAAAAATATATATATATATATATATATATATATATATATATTATATATATATATATATATATATATATGCGTGTGCGTAAAGGCCCTGTCCACACTAGCGGGCGGTGCCAGACGGGCAAACACTGTTCCCATAACCAATTCCACTATACTGACTGATCAATATGGAGCCAGAACGATGCGAGTGCCTAGTTACGCTGCTTCAGAAGCCAGAGAAAATATAAACAGCTGCAAGTGCCCGACGGGCATGCTTGCTAGTGTGGACAGGCCATATATAACAGTCGAATTCATCTTCAGTTACAGTGCTCAACATAAACCGACCTGAGAAACGGTTCCACTACTTACCTGGAATCTTCCCTGAATGGTTTCGAGCTGGTGCTTGGAGACTTTGATCTGCCTCTTGGTCATGTCAGTGGGCTGCTTGGCATTGAAGGGGTACGAGATGGTCCGAAGGATGAAGACGTACAGCTGGAGACGGCGCTTTCTCTCCTCCTCTTCCCTCTCTTGCTTCTCCTGTCGGGGAAATCACAAGAAAACATTTCAATATTTTTAAAAACAATTTCTTAAATTGCAAGATTGATTTTCCAATAGCAAGATTCAATGATTGATACGGGTTCTTCATTTCAAGGACCCACAAACGATTAAAAAATGTCTTAAAAGATAGAAATTTCCAATGTTCAATTATTTTTATTGATACTGTTGGTGGTTAATACTGATTATGTCGCCAGGTAATTTTTTTTTCTTTTTTGCTTAATACCAAAACGTTCAATAGAAGATTGCTTCTTCTCCTTATTAAAGATTTTTAATTTGGCCTTTTTATAGTCATGCATAAAATTATCAAAAGTTAATCTTCTTTTATCTATTAATGATTTCCAAATTGGGTGAACATTTTATTTGCCCTTTTCGTAAATCAGTTAACTTTTGTGGGGACTGTCACCGGTGTAGTAATAGGTTCAGATATACTAGATTTTTTATAAACTTGGTAGAGCAACAACATTAAATTACGAAAATATTAATAAAATCAACTGATGATTTCTATACAAACTAAGACTATTTCATAATGGTGAAATATAGAATATACATAAATTTCACGAGCAAAACTAATATATTTCATAATAAAAACGTAAAATGTACATATTTCACGAACGATGAAGAAAATTAAAACATATCTATGGCGACTAAGAACCGGAGATTAAATACTTAATTAACTTCTACAGATCCAAATTAAATATATTTTATAGCAATTATAAAATCAAAAAGTAAAACCTATCAAAGGAAATGAAAATTAAAAGTTTTTGATCGTAGAATCATTGTTTTATTTTTTATTTCAATAATTATAATTGGACCAATGGCTATATTTTGGCGAGGGAAGTTATCACAGAAACTCGTAATATATCTGTGGCTCAGTTGCCTTCCCTCAACGACTTGTAAAACTTTAATTGGACCCTTTTAAAAGTTTGTTGATGAAAGGGAAAATTCAAAAACCAGAAAAATCGAGACCAAAAATACTGCACCACGGAAATGGTAAACATAAAAGTTTAATTTTTCACAGTAAACACTTGATAAATAGTTGGAAATAAATTTTTTTCAAATCATTTTAAATAAAAATGGACAGATATACAACAACAGACAAATTAAAATGGAAAATACGACAAACTCCCTTTGAACGGCAGGGAATTTTAAAAGAAGATTTCCACTTCTTATAATAATCCAGTATGTTAAAGTACGGATCAATTTTGATTTCTTTTCCACAATAAGAATACCGTGAATCATCATATATAGAGTTATCGGTACTCTTAAGTTCGGAAACAGGGGTTATTAAATTCATTCATATAATATTTAAAAAAAAAAAAAGTTTATATTTTATGGTAATATTAGTCCACTTAATGACGGACAACATAATGTTTGATTTTGGCAACAATGTTCCAAGATCTTTCATTTTTTTCATAAATCATTCATGATTTCAATTAGATATTCCATTTAAAATTCTCTCTCTCTCTCTCTCTCTCTCTCTCGTCTCTCTCTCATATCGCCCAGCGCTCCTTCTCTCTTCATCTTCTCTCCCGATCCTGGTCTCTCTCTCCTCTCGCTCTCCTCTCTCCTCTCTCTCTTCCTCTCTCTCTTCTCTCTCTCTCTCTCTCTCTCTCTCTCTCTCTTCTCAATATAGTATCATGTGAACATTAATTCTGCTGTCAATAGTTAATTTCATTGCATGAATATATTCTAAAATAAAATGACTAAGTATACAGAGGAAAAAACAATAAAATAAAAACGAATCTCAAAGTCATTAAGAAACGAATCTCTAGGTTATTAAGAAATAAGAACAATCTTTAAAAGAACAAAGAAAAAGGAGAGCGAGTCATAAGAAAATGAATCAAAATTCCCGGACGATGAACGCGGCGGCCAGGAGAGAGAGGGAAAGAAAAAGTGGAAAATGAAAAGAAGAAGAGGAAAAAGAAAAGAAAAAAGAAGGGAGACAAAGCCTCCCGATAAAGCATCGATAAGCACGTTCCCATCACTTCGAAGGCCACCCTGAGCAGCCACACTTCTTCTCTTGGGCGTCACCTACAGATAGTAAGGACAGCGTTCTCCTCCTCCTCCTCCTCCTCCTCTTTCCACCCCCTTTAATAGTCTCTCTAATTCCTTGATCCTGAGTTACTAAACTACAGAAGCGTTACACTGACAAGGAAAATATAAACAAAAGATTTCTGAAAATCAATCGGGACAGTTTGCTTCCTTTCCCTGGACATTAAATAATTATCATTTTTTTTATTTAAAATCTTGAATGGGAAGCCAGTGCCCAACTAATACAGTTACAGAGCAAAGAATTGCAGGGGGCTAGAAAGCTCTAACTCGATGCTATTTTTTGTATAACCGTTTTGTAGATCAATTACCTCATCGAAACTCCACATTAGACTCCTTCATCTACATTTAACTTTCTCGTGCGAATCTTCCATCAAACATTCGACGATATTTAGTTATTCACATCGAGTAGAAATGTTCCTAAATATTTTACATTATTTCCACTATCTATTCCTTCTATCTACAGGATGAATGTAACATGTATTCATAACTAACATTAAGATGATTTTATCCGTTTGTGTAAGCACCATCACAGTAAATGTTTCCAACAAAACTGTGTAGAAATGAACGGAAAATCTTACTCACTTGTCAACTGTGATTGGTAATATGAAACTTCCCTACAAATACTCACAGTTGACAAGTGAGTAAGATTTTCCTTTCATTTCTACACAATTTTGTTGGAAACATAGACTGTGATGGTGCTTACACAAACAATTCACACACACACACACACATACCTCTGATAAATACAATCAGACAAATGGATGCCGTAATAAGTGGTGCAGGGTTCTACTCACATTTGCTAGGTTCGCGGATCATTCCCAGTCAAAACGGAATAACAGACATTTCCCAATCAAAACGGAATAACAAACATTTCACAACATGGTATGTTGCTCAAAAATCATTTTCCAAGAATGTAACGCTACATCTTTGCTTCATTTCTTATGGTGCGCTGGCGATCCAGTTAATCAATTCTATTTTGCGCATCCGTTGCGGTCATACAATAGCGCGCCTTCCTCATTTCCTTATTTTCATGGAAAGCGAACTCGTGAACGGCAGGTTTCCGGCCTTTGACGTTTTAGAAACATCTTCTGCTACTCGAAGAGTCATTTCCAACCTACCCCGCAGTATCAGTGCATTTTTAAGCCTTCTCATTGAATAATGTGGACAGCTGTCACTACGTTTCATCGCAGAGACGTAACAGAGTTTAATGGAAGATTGTAGGAGCCATAAAGTACTTTGGAAATAAGACTCGACAGCGAACGTGAGGCTCTGCCGACAATTCTGTTCGTTCCCCTGGCGTCTTTTATCTGGGGGTATGCAATTTCATTTTAGGAAGCATACGTATAGCTTAATAAGAAACGTAGATTCGTTTCGACACACTGTATGGTTTTCTTTTGTCACATAAGGGCATTTTGGAAGTTTGCCTTGGCAACTGACTGTCGTCTTCTGAGCTCAAATTGGAAAATGACAAATAATACTTTCGCGCCAAGAACATCCAATAGAAGTCCGAAAACAATTCACTTAATTTTCTACTGTTCATCAGAGTATCTATAGTTAGTGCTTCAGTGAAGTATTTATAATGAGTAGTTTGGTATATCTGTAATTAGTATTTTAACATCACGTCCCGAATACGTTCTAAGAGGAAAGATGTACACTGGGTGGATGTATTAAGGGGTCATAGTTCATGAAATGGGAGGGGGCCATTCGGAATCATAAAATAAAAAAAAATTCAAGAAGACTATAGTGAGTGTGGTTGGGCACCGAGTAAAAGATTTAATACGAATGATAACAATAAAAGCAAATCAATATGAAGAAAAGGTAAACATACGCTGAATCCATAATGCTTTCATGTTAAAATTACTTTTCCCTGAGATGCACAGCACTCACACTAGTAAAACATCCAAGATTAAAAAAAAAAAGAAATCCTAATCCATCAGAGGCAAAAGGAAGTCAGATCAGAGCGTTATCAGCAATCCTGGCATCAACCCAACCACAACACTCGCCCCTGCCAAAGTAAATATAAATATTGGGAGAAACCCCCGAGATCTTCAGCTTATCATCAATTTCTGAAACCAAAATAACAATAATACTGATAAAAAAAGTTTGACAAACGTATGAAAACTGACTGTAATGTCTCATACAGGCAGGCAATTAGGAGTTTCTGGTTTGCTTGTTTCTATTGCTTTTGACTTTGGACTTTCAAAACATGTTACAACATTCACAGGTTAACGGAAGTACGAAGGAAGCAGCCAAAGATCTGTCGTATTGCTCGCAGTGATCCAAGGAAAACTCAACTCACTGTAGAGAGTAACCCCCTATGGACAAAACGATGGCGATAGTTTTCCTTCTTGTAAAAAATCATAATACTAAACATTGTGATCAATCTGTAATATAGCTGAGGTTGACACAAGTTTCGAAAGAACTCCACGCGTGCGCGACTAAAATAAGATGCCAAATGCTCCCTTTTATACTAATAATTCTACTTTACCTCAGAAGAACAATACTATGTATGTTAAACAGCAAGAACTAGTAGTTTGTCCAAGGTAATTATTTTGTCCCAGGATCAAATATTAAGTTAATCTCAGTTACTGAGGTACACACAAAAAGTAAAAAAAAAAAAATCGGAAAAACCTTCATGTGAAAATACTTTAGTATAAATATGGCTACCATGAAATTATTTTCAAGTCATAGACATTTAAAATATCACAACCATTGCAAGCAAAACTTATCCGATAATATAAAATGTAAATATATTACTACCGTTATTTTACTTATACGAATCATTTAAACCAACAGGAAAACCTTAGAAATATCATCGAATAACGAATCCGAAGAATAACGACTAGGGGGGAAAAAACACCCTTTGAATTTCGAGGGATCGAGACAGAGAGGAAAAAGACGAGGAATTGGTCTGAGGAGGAGGAGGAGGAGATGATGATGATGAAAGAGAAGAGGAGTTGGCCCATGGGCGAGGTTGGAATGGTTTATGGCTTCGAAGGTTTCGCTACGTATTAGGCCATTCCACTTGACTAATGCCCTTCTCTGCAAAAAGAAAAATAAAGATGGATGATTTAGTGCCGCTCTCGGGAGACGATACTGGGATCAAGACGCATATTACAAGAAAAGAGCAGCAGCTTAAAGAGAAGGAGGAGGAGGCGGAGGATGGACAGACAGATGAGAAGCGGCAGCAGAAAAAGGAGTTGGAGGAGGGTGAGGTGGAGGAGCATAAGAAGAGCAGTAGGAGCAGAGTGAGGCAGGATGAGGATATGCACCATCATGAGGAACAACAGTAGAAAAAGAGGAACGGAAAGAGGAGAGACAAGTGGAGGAATTACAGCAGCTGAGAGAATAGTAGGTGGAGGAGCGATGAGCGAGAGTTCTCGCCAAGGAAGAAAGAGCAGTAGCAGAAAGAGGAAGTGTGCAATGGAGAGGATAGTGGCGAAGGAAGAGAGGGAACAGCAGAAACACGGAGAGCAGGTGCAGAGAGAGAGAGAGAGAGAGAGAGAGAGAGAGAGAGAGGGGTGGGGTGGGGGGAGGATGACGAGAAATGGGAGTACGAAAAGGCAGGAAAATGGAGAGAGAGAGAGAGAGAGAGAGAGAGAGAGAGAGAGAGTGCATTTGAAGCAAACTGAAGAAACGGGGTAGGGAGCACTCTAGAGGAAGAGCAAAAATAAAAAGACGAACTGAAGGAAGTAGAAAAGGTTGCAGAGTAGTAAGAGCGGTGCAGGTAATAAAGTCACAAGGAAAAAAAAAGTCACGGAAAAAAAAAGTCACGGAAAAAAACACAATTTTGGTTGGGAAAATAATTCACAGGAAAAAGTCACATTAATTTATGGTGGCCGGTAATCGTTAAGTTAGGTTAGGTTCATTTAAATTAAGTGGGGTTCGGTTAGGTTACTTTTTCCTGTGACTGTATAGCCGGCCACAACGAATTATTATGACTTTATTTCCCGTAACTTTTTTCCTGCTACTTGAAGAAGTAGCACCAGAATATGGAGGAACGGAAAAGGGAAAGTGGAAAGGGCAAGCAGAATAAAAGCAGCAGAGGGTAGATGAAGTGGAGATGGGCGAACGGGGAGCAAGAAGAGACAGTGGAAGAGTTGGAAAAGACAGAGAGAGGGAAAGGAAGATAAAACGTGCGGTTAAGGAGAATAAGAGAAGAAAAACAGACGATGTGAATGCGCAAGAAGAGGAAGAGGAAATTAAATGGAGAATGGGGGAGAGACAAGACATCAAGGTGAAACTTGATGCAGATGTTTAGAAAATCTCAAGGCGCGGATCTATATACAACGACCTTCGCTATTCTAAAAGACAAAAGGCTATTTATTATCTATTAACACGTGTGACGCAAAAAAAAAAAAAAAAAACGCACGTTTCAACCGACTTTGTTCTAATCGACGACCTCTTTGCAGTTCATGACAAACAAATAACACTGAAAAATGGCCAACCGGTATCGTTAACAACAGAAGCTATCAGTTTTCCAAAACTACCGAAAACTATATCACATTCTTACTGTGGTGGTAACAAAATTATATTCGTTTCAAATATACTTCAGAACTATTAGTTATCGCAAAGACTTCAATTTTGTGCAAAATCGGAAAATTTTCGAAACAAAAATGGATAACCTAAAATTTCGAGAAAATGAAACCTCATATTTTCGAGAAAAAAAAAAATTCCAAAAACAACCTAAATCCTAAATCATGTCTCGAAAACAACTGAGAACTGTCATGTTTGATACTTCTACTAAATCTACCATTGTTCGAAAAACGATACTGCATGGAATCCATCCATTGTCCAAAAACAACTGAAAATCGTATCAGAATTTTAAAACTTCGACAGAATGTTTCGATCTTCGAAAACAAAAGAATTTTTGTGCTTAAATAAGAAAGGTATAAATAAACTTCATTAGTTCTCTGGTAAAAAAAAAATTAAATAAAAAAAGAAAGAAAAAAAAACAACAACATTGAACATCCTGTCCTTTCTCGTAATGGAAATTTTAGCAACTCAAATATTAAATCGACAAAGAACAGAAATGAAATACTTTTCTCTATTCAGTGAAAATAACACAACCCTTTAGCTTGAATATGAATGGGAGAGGAAATCATGTACGATTCTTTGAAGTGGTTTGTAATCTCCTTTAAGGAGGAGAAATAAATTTAGAAAGGGGCAAAAGATAAAAGAAATAAAAATGATAGCGAGTGAGATGGGTGTGTAATGTTATGGGTATTAAACTCTCGTACCCATCCAAGTGTCTTCCGTTTTTTTGTGTATGAATTGAAAAATACCGGTAATAAATTCTCTAGAAGTGATACTGTAAGTAATAAAATAAATGACCTCTGCCTAGTGGAACAGCCTTTTCTTAATGATGGAAATCTGAGAACCACCTTATCGCAACCCTTAAAATAACCGGTACAATCTTTTCGTCACTTTGCAAAGTTTTTCTCCAACCCGGAATTCCGTAAAACCTTATCCTTCTCTGCAGAAATATTTCCACAGCTTCTATATTTATCTTACATCTCCTCTCCCCGACCTCTCTATTTCTCTCCCGAAGTGCTGCAAAAAATCCTACTGATGTTCACAGCAAACAATTAAGAAATACGCCGAAGCTTCTTCAGCGCAATCGAGTTTTCTGTACCGCGTATAATACTGCATGAAACTCAGCTACGGCTCATGAAACTTTCTGCCACAGCCCGGTGGTAACCTGTGATATTGGCACCGATAGCGGTGCCAGACGCACGATCACGGCAAACTTTAACCTTAAATAAAAATAAACACTACTGAGGCTAGGGGGCTGCAATTTGGTATGTTTGATGATTGGAGGGTGGATGATCAACATACCAATCTTTGGGCCCTCTAGCCTCAGTAGTTTTTAAGATCTGAGGGCGGACAGAAATAGTGCAGGAGGACAAACAAATAGGCATCTTAATACAGTTTTCTTTTACAGAAAACTAACACTGTGATCTTAATTTGCTTGGCAAATTCTTTTCTGTTTTTTGTTTTGTTGTGTGAGCGTGTTTGTCTGTCGTTCCGTCATAAAAAGACCTCCCTAGAAGAACTTTCGAGGAAGAAAGTTAAGGAGAATGGAAACACTCATTATACAAGTTTTCTGAACTCGTGTTTTCATGTAATGGATGAAAGGAAGGAAAAGAGAGACGTGGATACTTTCGCGTTTTCTTTTGTTCACTTTCCTTTTTAAGTTTCTGTAGGCTGCGTAAAAATCTGATTCACTATATAAAAACTTACCAGAATAAAGAAACTTAGTACTCGTATAAAAGACGCGTTGAAAACACAATTTTTTTAACCATTTTTTTTTTTTTTATATCTTTCAAGGTAAAATATTCTTATTTTTTGTTTCAATAAGCTGTCAAGATGCTAGAAGGCTATCCCAATTACCATCCTATCAAGAGAAAAAAAAGCCAGAAGAATTTTGTCAAAATCTGAAATAAATAAAAGTAACGGCCATTTTCTGAAAAGGAGGAATATCATCATCCGTTGACTATCAAGAAGTTTTCACTACAAGTCGCTGATCTCTACTGCTGCATAAAAATTAGGCAATATATGTGTTTGTATCAGAACAGGCAGTCGTAAATTCCCAAGTCAGCTGAATACCTGGTGCTTAATTACCTGAGAGACTTTCCTTTGCCTTAAGTGAGAGACTATCCCTTGCCTTAGAGACTTTCCTCAATAACCTCCTCAAAATTGGGGCAAATTTTCGTGACAAGACTTAAGGAGTTTTTCTCTCTCTTTTAAAGGACAGGAACTGTGACAAGGAAAAACGCCAAAGGTTTTCTGCCGTTGAAAGATTTAAGCCTCTATTCTTTAATGACTATTATATATTAAATTGCTGTCTTAGGGTGGAAGAATACTAACACCGTTGGTCCTGCGTGTAGTATAAGGATGGGCCCACCGCCAATAACTGGAAACTGCTGCCTTGCAATAACTGTGAAGCCTGGTGGCGTGCAGTCTAACTTTTTAGTGAAAGGCTAGGCCCACTGCCAATAACTGTGGAAACTGCTGCCTTGTAAGTGGACATTTTAGTTAAAGGCTAGGCTCACTGCTAATAACTGTGAAAACTGCTGCCTTGCAGGTGGACATTTTAGTAAAAGGCTAGGCTCACTGCTAATAACTGAAAACTGCTGCCTTGCAGGTGGACTTTTTAGTAAAAGGCTAGGCTCACTGCTAATAAATGCGGAAACTGCTGCCTTGAAGGTGGACATTTTAGTAAAAGGCTAGGCTCACTGCTAATAACTGTGAAAACTGCTGCCTTGCAGATGGACATTTTAGCAAAAGGCTAGGCTTACTACTAATAACTGTGAAAACAGCTACCTTGCAGGTGGACTTTATAGTAAAGGCTAGGCTCACGGCTAATAACTGTGAAAACTGCTGCCTTGCAGGTGGACATTTTAGTAAAAGGCTAGGCTCACTACTAATAACTGTGAAAACAGCTGCCTTGCAGGTGGACTTTATAAAGGCTAGGCTCACTGCTAATAACTGTGAAAACTGCTGCCTTGCAGGTGGACATTTTAGTAAAAGGCTAGGCTCACTGCTAATAATTGCGGAAACTGCTGCCTTGCAGGTGGACTTTTTAGTCAAAAGTGAGGCCCACCGCCAATAACTGTGGTTGGTTGATGACAGCAAGGGCATGCGGTCGTAAAAGCCCCTTTGCCAAACAATAAACCATGCATGATGTTGTAAGGATTAATATGGAGAGAAGAGATTTGGTGGAGGATGACGCCTTTGACAGAATGCAGTGGCGAAGGCGCATCAAGCAACTAACCCCTTAATGCAGGGATAACGGTGGGAAAGAATAAGACATATTAAATTGAACCGTTAACCAGGAACTGGGTGAAAGAAAAAAGTGAAAGATTTCTCTAAGTAAAAAATAATACTTAATAGCGCGCATATTTTCCCTAGATATAGCGGGAAACATTCACACATATCTACAGAATCTGTGTAAAATATAAAACCACTTTCAAATGGAACACGCAAACACACGAGACCATTTTTGCATTATTTGCAAAAACTTTTTTCCATTCATGAAAAAATAAACCAAATGCATTCAGACTATATGAAAAGATATTTCCTTAAAATAAAATACAATATTTTTATTTCCTTTAACACCAAGATAGTCTAGTATTTCCACAGGCCTTTATAACAGCCTATGTTTAGCTCTTCCTTAAACCTTTTACTTATTCAGCAAATCCTTACGATTCCGTTTAAACTGAACGCCACTCACATTTCCATACAGAATTTAAATGGATCCTTCCCGTTAGTTATTACGTTGTCTTTACGATTTTCACTACTTATATTTATCAAATGCCTTTCTTTTTCATATATCATTGCACTATTAGAATGATGCTGATATTCCAAAGAAAGTGTGGTTGTATATTCTTAAAGAAAAGCAGCGTAGTGTTTCTTTTTCATACTATCTTAATTTACTATCCTCGCAACATTCTTAAATATACTATAAAAAACAACTATGATCCCTGAAAAAACTTATGACCGTTTTGTTTGATCAAAAATTCACATTTTAATAACCGGCCCCGATATCTGCCTTCCACTGCTCTGCTGACTTGTTCATGCTATTTGTTTGGCTTATAATGACTGATTCCAGGATCTTCCAACAGTATGAAAAGGAAATCTTAAATAGTAAAGATGACTCATTCCAGATATTCCAATGCCCAAAATAACTAGTCACGTATGTGTGTGTTTTATTTTTAATTTTTTTCCGGATGATATTTTTTTAAACAACTAATCACGTGTGTGTGTGTGTGTTTTTTTCGGATTTTTTTTTCTTTTTAAATACGGAAATCGCTAGAGACAATAATCCGCTCATCAAAAAAGTACCAGAACCAGACCGACCGCCACATAACAACGACTAAACATCACAGGCAAAACGTCATCCATTAACCCATGTCTTGACCTTGGTCCTATCAAGTGCAAAGAAAAGTAACTCCCCTGAAAGGAAGCACTCGTGGCGAAATACCTCCATAAATTGATTATCTCTTCATAAATCTATGCAAACCGGGGCGGAATACCTTCACAAACTCATTTCCTTTCATAAATCTAAACCAGTCAAACAAAAAATTTTATAATGCCTTATAAAATTTCCATCAATACATAAATGAAACAAAGAAGATTGTATCTGTAATGTACTTTGTTCATAAAATTTTAACTGATTATAGAAAGCCGATATATTCTATATATATACTTACACACACACATTATGTATATATATATATATATATATATATATATATATGTATGTGTAGTGATATTTATACTATTGGAAGATCCTGCAATCAGTCGTTACATGCCAAACATTTCTACAATGGAGCTGAATTGCTTTTTAATATATGCTAGTATTGTAATCAGCTCTTATTTTATGTTAACATATAATATTTTCATTCTGCACAAAATCCCTGAATATGTGGCGATGTCGTTACGAAACGAAAGATGCAGGATTAAAGCAAATTGTGAATCTTATTGTGTTCTTACTTAATATATTCGTGTGTGTGTGTGTGTGTGTTGATTACTGCCTAAGTAGTGGAATAGTTTCTATATTTTACAGAAACAAAACAACCACCTTTCTCAATGTACAGTATATATATATATATATATATATATATATATATATATATATATATATATATATTTTTTATATGATTTTTCAGCATATGGTAGGTTATACGGCAAAAGAACGTGCAAAAGAATGAATGCAATTCTTCGCTAAAGTGCTTCAGTTCTTCCCTTCGGCTTACTTTAAGATTTATATATTACAGACTAAGCCATTCGCTGTACTATCAACACTCGTTCTGCTGTATTTCAGAACCAACTCCACCGAAACCGCCCCCCTTTAACGGACATATATTTTAAGGAAGTTGATCAAAAGCATCCGGAGGATGGAGGGGTCAGGTCTCGTTATTCCGTCCGAATGAAAATGGGAAAGTGACTCTGTCCTAGGAACCTTGATACAAAGCAAATAACATTTTGTGCAAGAGAGAGAACCGCCATCGTAGATCCCGTGTTTATTTACATGGTGCTTTTACGTTGCATGGAACCAGTGGTTATTCAGCAACAGGACCAACGGCTTTACGCGACTTCCGAACCACGTCGAGAGTGAACTTCTATCACAAGAAATACACATCTCTCACCCCTCAGTGGCATGCCCGAGAATCGAACTCGCGCCACCGAGGTGACAGGCAAAGACCATACCAACCACGCCACTGAGGCGCTTGTAGCTCCCATGAGTACCTCAAATGTATGAAAATTTCTGTCCGTCCTAAGCAATGCAGGCTTAATGAAACTGCACCACGGGGCAACTGGCCGCTACCTACACTCAAAACCCTAATTAAAGAAGAGGCAGGAAAATAACTAACGGCAAGGAATATTAAAACTCACACACCTTACTATAGTGCAAGTGTTTCTAATTTAGTCTTAATACCATAAGAAAATAAATGTCAAAATCAACTCAAATATTCGCATCAAAACCTGCCTTATTACTTTCATAGAATGAATCACATAAAATATGCGTTGTATCCTATTGTACTGAAGTTATTGTCAGCATTACACTAGTATAATTATATAGATTTTTGGCATTTTTGGCATTATGCCAAGCACTGGGGCAACTAGGGGCATTCAGCGATGAAACGGAAAGTGACAGTAAAAGGCTTGAAAGGTGTAACAGGAGGAAAGCCTCAAAGCAGTTGCACTATGAAACAATTGTTAGGAGAGAGTGGA
>NC_061102.1:30601258-30613758 GCF_015104395.2 Macrobrachium nipponense | reverse complement strand
TGTATCTTTCATAAATTTAATGCATAACATGATACTCCGTTCTTTTAAAGTGGAGCTTCATTCTTCCTTACATCGGCTGGAACAGGAATATAAGATTAAGGAGACCAAACACTCTGACCTAAGAGGTTAATCAGCGCTGCATGGGAAATCGACAGTAAAAAGGTTTTAAAGGAGAAGCAGAGGGAAAACCTCGCAATTGTACTACGCAACAACTGTCAGGAGATAACATGAATGGAAGCCCAGTATAAGGACTGAATGGGGTTGCAGCTATGGGCCGAAGAGACGTTGCAAAAACCTTAAATAATGCCTACATTGCACCGCGTGAAGTTAACTGATGGCACTAACCAGCTACGTGTTTAAATTTGAAGTTAAATCACAAAGATATAACGACAAAATCGAACTACATTTTCCTTATTTAACGCCCAATATCGCTCCAAGTATAGCGTAACTGAAACGAAAATGACTAACGGCATTAAAATGGCATAAACCCCCTTTCACTCGATCAACCTCGAATTACACTCGAGTGCTAAAACGGCTGATTCAACGGTTCATCCATCATCCAAAGGAAGAAGAAAGATTAATTATGAGGGCTTTAGTTTACCCCTGCTGTGTAAAAGGTTATCACGTTTGTTGATTTATTCTCTCTCTCTCTCTCTCTCTCTCTCTCTCTCTCTCTCTCTCTCTCTCTCTCTCTCTCTTTTGTGGGGGGTTATTTCTAAATATTTAATTTTATATATTCTCCATGATAATAATAATAATAATAATAATAATAATAATAATAATAATAATATAAATGATAATTAAAATTATGATTATTATCATTAATATTGTTAGTCATAAAAAAATCCACCATTACATATCAAAGATTATTACAATGTAAAGAAACATGGATCCTCATCAGTGTAGACGATAAAATGATGATGATGATGATGATGATATGATGATGAGATGATGATGATGATTATTATTATTATTATTGTTATTATTATTATTATTATTAGTAATAAAAAACTATCAAAATGTCAACACTAGCTGCTTCTTCATGAGGTCACTACTTCCTTCCTCAAAAACGACAAACAACGGACCAATGAAACGAAGGACTTTGCAAATTTAAATATGATCGTTCAAGGGCTTTATCAAAGAAAAGATAAAAATGGCCTTAATAAAAGTTATTGTTAACAAGTTTCCCAGTCTTGTTTTCTTTCTTTTAAAGAAGCAGTTTTAAATGAACAGAGTTTTTAAAACGTAAAGAATTGAGGTTTTTGAATTTGTTATCCGAAATTCTGATGTGAATAACAGATAGTTTATTAATTAAAAACTGCGTTACTCAGCTATAGAAAAATGGCTATTCGCGTATATCACGGTTTCTTTTTTGAGATCGCTGTATTTTAGATTGTAGGTTGTGAAAGTAAGCCCTCCTGAATAGTGTAAAATAGAGGCATAACTATTCTTAAATAAACAAAAAATTAAGGATAATTATCTTAGTTGTTTATATTACGCCTTAGACAGTACAGATATGGATAACTAAGATAGAGGCTATAATGATGAGAAGGGCAGTGGGTGGAGTTATATCTGACTCAACTTGGCAGCGACAAAAATGAAAATAGATAACGTATAAATCGAATAAAAAGTGACTGAAAATGTAATCAACACAAGTTATAGCGGAGTTTAATCTGAAGCAAAGAAAATAGGATATAATGAATGAAAAACGAGCTAATTTGGGTCACAGAGACTGTAAGGAGCGCTTGTGGTTATATAATGGTAGGTAGACGTGATAAAAACAGTATGTGGTTAAAATGAGAGGCTTAGCTAAAACATGACTTAAATGTGCAATTCAAGGCAAAATGGAACACCAGGTAAAATATACAAACTGTTGGTCCAGACAGTCAAAAGGAGTGTGGGAGAGAGAAAATCAGAAATTTGGTAAGCGAATGGGAACAAGTACCTAACGGAGGTGTTCTACGAGGAATTAAATGTACAGAGAAGAAAAATGGTCAAACGGATGACAGACCAAACTATTCAAATGGAAAAAGTTGTAAACAGAGAATTCGGTCAATGAAATGAGCATTCTGAAAATGTGGTGCTAAATGTGGAAGAAATGCGATTGGCAGGACTCACTGATCAAAGCATGAAAGGCGATAGTGTAAGTTTGAGAATATACTTATGTTTTTGTTTTTGTTTGTATGGTGTTTTTACGTTGCATGGAACCAGTGGTTATTCAGCAACGGGATCAACGGCTTTACGTGACTTCCGAACCACGTCGAGAGTGAACTTCTATCACCAGAAGTACACATCTCTCACTCCTCAATGGAATGGCTGGGAATCGAACCCGCGACCACCGAGGTGGTAAGCAAACACCATATCAACCACGCCACTGAGGCGCGAGAATATACTTATGGATATTACTGTTGAGGAAGTAAAAAAGGAAATTAGGAGACTGATGAATTACGAGACACCAGGGGACGAAGTTGTCAGTTAACACACAGTGGGACTTAGTGACTGACTAGTGGGTGTAAGGTGCGTCTAAATGAGAATGCTTGCAAGAAAGAAGTTAAATGAGTAGTGTGTGTAATGCTGATGATGTATCTTGTGCGTGTGTGTGTGTGTGTCAGTTGCGGCTAATTGTTAGAGTTATATTCCACCAAGGGATGAGCCATGATTCTGCAGGTTAAGTAAGACTGCCGCAGGAAACGCTGTTTTTTTTTTATCTTATATGAAACACACACACACACACACACACACACACACACACACATATATATATATATATATATATATATATATATATATATATATATATACATACATACATACACTATATAACATACAGAAATAGACAGACATGTCTGACGGCGCTTCCATTCATGGATACACAAACATGCATACAGGACATGAGCACAATGGCATATAAATACACAATGCTTGTGTGTCTATTCCAGACGAAAACCTCTTAGCATTGTCGATGGTCCTCCATTTGGCCATAACAGATCAATGTTGACCAACATCTGATGGTACGACCGTTTTATTTGCCAAACGCAAACTAATCTCAAACACAGGAGTGTTGCAGTTAATGAGGATCAGAATTGTGGAGGAAATGTTTACTCAAATGCTTGAAGCAGGAACCAGACGGAAGCAGAATTAAAAACACCATCGTCACTAAACAAGAGAACTAAAAGAGGGAGAATAAACAAGCCAATGAAAATTAGGATAAGAATGAAAGGCTCGGTTAATCAATGAAAGCCAGACTTGAAGCTGATATGACATCAAACTTGTTAAATAATGAAGTAAAAAGATACAACAGGATAAAATGATATAAAACAGCACGAGAGGTACGGAAAAATAAGTAATATCGAAGTTGTTAAAAAAAAAAAAAGAGGTTTTCATCAACGCTCCTTACTACAAGTATTAATTATATAGGAAAACAGGCTTTAATTACAAAGGAAAACTAATAGAAGCAAAGCCTTCATGTTTTAGCCAATAAAGATCCTGAATCTTTCCCTCTGAATTATATATATATATAAATTCACCTTCTAATTCTGATCTTGAGTCTTCCGCACTAAATTCAAACCCATTTTCCCATCGTGCAATTTCACACATAAATCTACTGTTATTTTTCCGACATCTCCAACCTACCAAATCATTGTATTCCCGAGTGTTCTCATGTAATCATTGTTTCTGATTCTTTTTATTCATTTCCGCGTTTGGAAATGACCCTAGACGAGTTTTGCGACATTAAAAGACGTAATAAAGTACTACTATAAGATATATGGTTGTCCTTCGCCCTCTCGTTCATCTCTTTATTGAGGTTCACAAGATATACACCAGTTACGACTCATCCATTTGGTTTTACTGTTATTATACGTACCACCGCTTGTATAGACATGGTGAATGGTGTAGTCATAAAATGGTCGTGTATAAGACCTCAGTTCTCCCAAGTCCCTGTACATATATAAGACTTGCCATGTCTGATACGAAAGTGTGTTATTTCGCATTTTAGTACCCAAGGCCACTTCTGGTACTCTACTCAAGAGGAGACTTCTACTGCTTATTTGAAAAAGTCAAGTATTTCCTCCTGATGCTAAAAATGTTCGATTTGTTTTCCCACAAACCTAACAAATCGTTCTATGGCTGATGAACTTCAACAAATAAATATCCATTCTTTTTACTGAACCACCTTATTTTATAAAAATTGTAAAATAAAAATGCTGTTGCTGGTTCAGTAGATGAAACCTATTCACGTGGAACAAGCACACAAGGGCCATTGACTTGAAATTCAAGCTTCCAAAAAATGTTGGTTGCAACCTCCCACAGCAGACCACACACTGCACCACTTACTTATCGTGATACAGAGACACTGATTTTTTTTACATCACCTTGGGGGGAGGCGCGAACTCGCGACATCTGAGCGGCCTATCACGACACTATCGACCATACCAACAGACCAGCTAAATTAATTTAATGAAAGTATACACACTGGGTTTTTAAGCTCTCTCTCTCTCTCTCTCCTCTCCTCTCATCGGATTCCACTCGCTCCTCTCAAACCTCTCTCTCTCTCTCTCTCTCTCTCTCTCTCTCTCTGGTTAAATATGAAATATTTTTTTTAATTTGGTTAAATATGAAATATTTTGGTTAAATATAATTTTTTTTTATTTGAACTAATAAAACTCTTAGTTATGTATCTATGTTTTAGAATGGTGCATTTATAGTTCTAGATGGTGTAGTTAAAATTAGATCAATTTAAAAGTAGCTACCGATAACACCAAGCTGCCTCAATTCTTAAAATATGGTAATTATTCTTGACCAAAAGAACTGATATTATTTCAGTAACAATACTAATGCTACATGATGAACGAATGTTACTACATCCTTTAGTCAGTCAAGCCGTATTTCTCACTTACATAACCGGCCACTGCAGCATTTGGGCGAAATGAAGCTCCAGACAGTAATGTCTAATAGAAAATCGATGACAAAGCACGCATCAAAAAATACGGAAATAATTGATTATCTCACGAATAACTAAGCAATGAATAAGTTTTGGCAAAGTGACAAATTGTACGTCCGTGTGTGTTTTGTGTTTATATGTATGTTACTTTCTAATGTGTGTGTATGTGAGTGTGCGCGCGCGCACTCACCCGAACTGAATAAATCTGAAAACAAAAAAAAACAAAAAAATTTTCTAGAGCGCTGAACACTGAGGCCATCCCTTCCCAAATACTGAAATATTTCCGTCACCACCATTCCTCACACAGCGAAGATTTCCTCTCCGACAACAAGCATTTGGGAAGAGGCGAGAATCCGCGATGGAGACTCACAATTGCGAAAGCGTCCGTAAGGTCTGAATCGCCTCCTAAATTGCCAGGACTTCCGACCTCAATGTCGTCTACTAAAGACTCCATTTCGCCCGACTTCGCTTCTCTCGCAACATCTCGACAGGGGAGGAAAAAAGTCCTTCTGAGGAGAATTCATTTTCTCTAAATATCTCTCGTTTATTCGCGATCTCTTTCAATTCCGTCCGTCTCGGAGGCAGAAAAAAAAAAAAACTGGTTACGTAACGGAAACTTCCGAGGTGTTACAGTGGAAAATATCGCTTCCTCAGTGAAACAACGGAGTCTCTTTTGTTTATCAGGATCAGGAGCCGAATGGAATAGGCAGGAATTTTTCTATTACATAAATTATTTATGTGTCCGGGAATAAAAAAAAAAAAAAAAAAAAAAAATCGCTAGTGTCTTACCATAAAACCGATTAATATTCCTGAGGCTTTTCTTCTAACCATCACATACAGTAAAGCCTAACACGAGAAAGAGGGAAGAGGGAGAGAGAGAGAGGAAGAGAGATTCCTCTCCAGTTGGAATAGACATATATCAAGAGCGGTGACCGAATAACAGTGACCTTGATATGACCCTTGTGGCCAAAAATCAATAGGGATAACCTCCACCCAAGGGTGCTTCAAGGAGGAAGTTTCACAAAATGTGATGCAAAAGTATAAACACACATTTCTTAAAGCTCCTTTGGAATAAATAAATACAAGAACCTATCCTCAACAATATAAATACGACTATACCGGTATGACAATCGTGGATATTTTTAACTAATAAAACTGTTGCTTAATTTGATCAACCTTAGTGACACGGAATTCTTATTCAATCTAGATTCATATATAACTAACTCTTGAGACGACTAATGTTAATATCATAACGTCAAAAGTGTAAACGAGAATGAACTTTGGTTATATAACAAAGAGAGAATAGAAGACATATATCAAGACCTTAACAGGAGCATAGGTTTCTACGAGGACACAGCTGACATTATGACCCTCCCGGGCACCATTTCCCAGCGTTCATCGGTCGTTCTCTTCTATAATGAAATTCTGACTTTTCAACGATGGTAGCCCTGTGAATGGAAGCTTTGATCACCGTTGTTGACATCTCTCTCGCAAATTGCACCTATGGCATTCAAAAATTGGTCTCCAGTCTTGTTGACGAGTCCGTCCTCCAGAAAATATGAACTGAAGAAGACACGAAATAGATTCCCGAGTCATAACAAAGGTACTATATCAAAGGAAAAGAAAAAACTCCAAAATTCCCATGGTTAGACATTTCGAAAAAGTGAAATCGCTGGCATGAAAAAATAAGATATAAGAGGTAGGTATGATTTACAAAAAGGTAAGCATGTATTGATTGGACACGTCATCATAGTCATACCTTTGAACGAGCATGTATTTTCAGAAATCAGTGTAATACTTCAATCATAACGTTCGCTTCACAAACGCTAGAATATTAACCCACCACCTTAAAAAAATGAGAGAGAGAGAGAGAGAGAGAGAGAGAGAGAGAGAGAGAGAGAGAGAGAGAGAGAGAGAGAGAGATCAATTTAACTTGATCACAAGCACGGTATCTCTGGTCACATGTTAGGACTTAATCCTTACTAAGCTTACAATTTTTGTTGTTGTTGACATACCATAGAAAAATGTTCACTCTCTCTTTAAACACATAAGTTTCCCAAATCAACTGGCATTAACAAAGAATGAGCTTCTTAGGACACTACGAGTTTCAATGGCAGGCTTCACACAGTTACGAATTTAGGTATTTCAGCATAACGAAGCTGCCCACACCGTGCTAAAATTTTTACTAAGAAATAGATGAAATGCATTACGCTGATTCTGAAGCTCCGGTAGGTGTATATTTACTTAATTTTAAAAAACGAGGCTAAGAAATGGTAAAGTATGATTAAGTACATATTAAAACAAAAAATAGTTTTGTTATTAGGTAAAACAAAATACACGCTATGAAAGTAAACAAGACGACAAACTGGATGCTAGCGTAGAAAATATAACAGGGTAAATTAAATCACCAATAGAAATATACCGAGAACCAGTGACCCATGACAGAATGTTTTACTCACACTAACCATAATGCTCAAATTATGCTTTATGATCGTAATTCCTAATGAACACCAAAACTACAAATGAAGTCGATACTCAAGTATCTAGGCTTTGCTAAACGAGGAAAAACCGTAAAGAGAAAGAACCGATCTAACTTGGAAAACTTGTAACCTACCAGCAACCATATCAGTCCAACTATTTTACTTAAGGGCATAATATTCAAATTCTTGAAATATCACGTGCAAGGCTCAAATGATACGCAAGATGGTATCAACAATTTGCTCTTGAATTGTCAATTATCCTTATTAATTTTGGAGGTGTATATATATATATATATATATATATATATATATGATATATAATATATATATATATATATATATATATAATATACTATATATATATATATAATCTTAATCTATAATGTACATATACACAAGTTTAAGTGTAATCGTATACAGATCATGTATAATTAAAAAGATTAGAACAATTGTTCATGAACGACAAGGCCTATTCGCTAGCCAATCGCAGAAATCAGCTGCGTTGTGTAAAGACTCTAGTAAATATAAAACAAAGAAACAACCAAATAATCATAGCACCCTTCAAAACATTCATCCTAAAGGCGAATGGAAAATAAAACAGCCAAAGAATGATGTGATTAGAAGTATGGCCGAGAGCCATAATGACTCAATACCGTCATTACCATCAATCTTCATTGTTGCGTCATCTTCCCACTTTTTGTCTGAAAGCTTTAATCAGCCTAATCGATCTGCCTGTCTCCCAGGGACCTGATTTATCATCATCATCGCCACTAACATCGCCTATATTTCATTCTAAGCAAAAGACCCCGTTTGAATCTGCATATATAAACATAAAAGTAACCATACAAACACAGACATACACTCACACAAATATATATATATATATATATATATATATATATATATATATATATATATACATATATTTAATCATACGCACGTACGTATGTAGTTATTGAATGTTAAACTGAAAACTCTGAAATAAGCCGTAACCGCGATATATATGTATATATATGTGTACATATATATATATATATATGTGTGTGTGTGTGTGTGTGTGTGTGTGTGTGTGTGTATAATTTTTTTAAGGACAAAATTCTAAGTGAGTTTAACAGTGTTTCAGCACTATAACAACCACATTTCCTAAATGGATAAGAATTTATTTTTTCTACCTTATATGAAAAAGCACCGAAAAGAAAATGACGGCTCATATTCGGAATCTACTGGTTACATTCACCAGATCGGTGAAAAAACAGGAACCATTCAATGGACATTTTACATCTTAACACTCAAATAGTTTTCCACAAAAGGAAGGGAATATGGAAATTCCCCTTCCAGCTCCAATGCGAACTGAGGTTGGGTGGAAGAGCAGATTACTGTTATAACTAACAATTTTAATGTGGCAGAAGTATTTACTTCAAATGCATTTATTTTTATATGTGAGTTATTTTACACTAAGTAAATCCTAAATTTGAGTGTAAATTCTTTTTCTTGTAGGGAGGAGGATTTTCCGTTCATCTGCATGACCTAAACCTGTTACAATCACCAGAACCATGTCATCTAAAAGCTCAAATACAATTATATTGTTAGAATAGGAAGGGTTAGTATGAACTTGAGCATTTGCGAGCCGGCCTTAAAATCTAACTATTACCTTCTCAAATCCCTAATATTGTTATAAACATTTTTCACTGAGAAACATTTATTCAAAGAAAGCAATGAAGTGACATTCTCCTTTTTTGCCAACAATCACTTTTTTCTTGCTCAAATATTTGAAATTTCTCCGTCACAATTACAAGGTATTTGTAAATATAATAGTCTACGGCAAATAACTTCCTTTAATTTTCGATTTCATTATTTTTTCTGAATCTCTCCTTTCACGTGAAGATTTAAACCGAGTTTAGGAGGTTGTAACCAAGACGACCACCAGAGAATAAAGGTCTATTCCCTCCCGAGATATAATATATCCACAGATTTCAGATACAGTTTCTCGATGGATGAGAGCATCAACTTCAAACCGGTTTGTAACCGTATCATGATGTTCATTTGCATCCAAGGTGGAGTGAGATTTAGCCACAATTTTTCTACTGTCGTTCTTGAAACACCCCTATCAACAAAGATGTCCATCGGTATGCCACGTTCGTCTGTGGACCCAAACATTAGCTTTAACTATGATGAAAGTATCTGACGGCGATATAACCAATTATTACGTGGAACATGACTTGGGTTATTAGCAGCTGGAGAAGGTCATTAGACTGAAGGAACCTCTGAGCAGACTGCAAGGTAGAAGAATAGCAGCCCCAGCCAATGCAAAGGTTTTGCCAAATACTAAATTCTTCAAAACACACACACATATAAATACATACACACAAACACACATATATGTATATATATATATATATAAATATATATAAATATTCTATATATAAATATATATATATATATATATATATATATATATATGTATACACACACACACACGTATATCTATTTTATACATTTGCTAAAATCCTTAAAACATAAAATTAGACGGCAGTCACATCCATAACTCTCAGGCGAAATATGGGGAGCCTTGCTCTTCCGTTTAAACGATTCGTATCCTAGGCGCCTGCAGCCATTAAATAAATGAAGGATCGTCGCGACACGTGTGTCTCAGATATAAACATCAGGTCATAAAATCAAGACTAAAGGCCAAGAACCGAAAGATAAGTCTTGGAAAATTTCAAGCGAGAAAATTCCCTTTTCCGCCGTAATAAAAATACACAAAACCTTACTTTTCATCAAATAAAATCTGGAGCGATTTTTCCATAAATATCACGGAAAGATAGAAAGACTGTATCCACACATATCAGAGAAACGACGGAGAAAATACAAGAACATCATCCCTGGAGAAATGGGTGAACAACACTTGCTACGCTTGGAAGCAGCATCTTAAGTATACACTATCAACAAAATCTTACTATGACGACTCTCGTATAATTCACGTATTCTGACGAATAGGAATTGAGATTCATATGGCAGCAAACACAGAATAACAATGGGCAGTGCAAGATTTGCGCCGAAGGAACTTCTGAATCCGAAATTGGTAAAGTTCGCGATGAATATCCATTGTGGCATTCTTGCATAACATTTATCCATTTATCAACATGACCTTCCTTTCTTAACGTTAAATCCTTTCCCTCAAGGATAATACGTATACTTGTAAACGCATATAGAAGTATTCTTATGCAAACAAGTTCACAATTCTGATTTCAAGGCTTATTATTATTATCAAAATTCCAGTACATAATACAATAAGATTCACTAACTTACTAATATGATGTTTATCTATTACTGAAACTTGCCACTAATGGTCTGACATACACGTGAGCGTAATATGACGACTACATACGATGGTTCGGAATACAAAATATAAAAAAAGGCAAAACAATTGATCTCAAAAGTATTTTTTTTTTCTGCTACATGACTTTGAATCACACAAACACACACATATGTGTGGGCATGTGCGTGTTTATGGTTATTTCTTGTAAACGCTACGAATATCTACGCACAACCGAAGTACCCAGTGAAAGATAAACACCAAACCACACACTACACATTCGCAACTACTCCAGAATTTAGACCCCAAACAATTTAGACGAACCGAAGGCCTTGCCAGCGAAGCAGTTTCCCCTCAAAGGCCAGCAGCGCCGCCCTGGTCTTTCGTAACTCGACCGTTTCCCCTTTAAAAGGAAATCCTCGCAAGGACTTTGGAACACGAAGCCGACCCCTTTAAACGTCCAATCAGTCCAAAACAAACGTCTTTTTATGACGAGCTGTAAAACAAAGAACGGCCAAGCTTTCGTCCCCGTTCTGCCTCGTCAGTGATTCAGAAAAAGGTCCTCTTCGTAAGTGATAAATGATTTTTACTGTCATTTTTTACCTAAAAACCCTGCGAAGACTTTGTTGCAAATTTCCCGAACACCCACTGTGGATTCAGAGGCTATTTCACGCTTAAGGTCAAGCAACCTTCAGGCCGCGCTATGGTCAGAGGTACATCTTTCTTTAACGCGATTTCCTCTTTAATTATTGTTCCTCATTTCAGCACACGAAGGACAAACAACAGCGTGAGTTTTAAAGGTGATATCAATCTTCGCATTTCCATCCTGAGAGAGGCGACCTGCCTCCAGTGCAATGATTGACGCAACATACGTTCGACCTTGTGGCCGGAATTTTCTTTCACATATATATTACGAGTTCTAGACGTTAAGGGTATATTTAATGTAATAAAAATTTACACTTGCTACCTATCCATACATGCATACATACAGATACACACACACACACACATACACACACACACACACACATATATATATAATATATATATATAGATATATATATATACACACTACATATTTATATATATATATAGATATATCTACACATATACCATATGCAGAGATAAATATATATTAATTATATTAATATATATATATATATATATATAAATAAAATATATAATATATATATTCATGTATGTGGGTATATACCTCATGTTATCACCATTTTTCTTTTTTCACAAAATAACTTTCTTCTACGATACACGTTCAGACAGATTTAATAGCATTTTGCAAAACAATAAGACGTTGCTCTATGCATATTGCTAACGAACCTCTTTTTTTTCTTTCTTTCTTTCTTAACAAAACGGCATTTGTATGACAAAATCAGCATTAAAAATACTGAGTACAATTCAAAAGGATAAATCACAACGACCCGATATTCACAGAAAGCAAGAGAGAGAGAGAGAGAGAGAGAGAGAGAGAGAGAGAGAGAGAGTATGGTCGAAGGCATTATACCACTTCCTATATTTTCAATATATTACTCTCTATAACGCCACGTTCTGATAGAGAGAGCGAGAGAGAGAAAGGTCACATGCATGAAACCATAACCAATAATCTCAATATAAATCTTTCCGAATAACTATTTCACATCCAGAGAGAGAGAGAGAGAGAGAGAGAGAGAGAGAGAGAGAGAGAGAGAGAGAGAGAGGAAAATGTAACATGCACGAAACCAAAACCAGTAATCTTAATACACGAAAT
>NC_061102.1:30588758-30598758 GCF_015104395.2 Macrobrachium nipponense | reverse complement strand
CACAAAACACATTTTCGTTTCTCATCACCAAAGACACAAATCAACGAAACACGGAAAAATCCAGACGTAGATAAGTCCAGTCTAGACATACAGGACACTAAGACTGAAAAAGGACAACCCACGTTTCAGAAACTTCTTTGAGTTGCTTGCTATCTACGATGAAAAAGACTGCACCAGTTTCAAACATGTTTGCCTGACTTGCTATCTAAGACGATAATGACTGGCGGAGAGAGAGAGAGAGAGAGAGAGAGAGAGAATTCTGACCAACTTCCGCATCCTAAATTCCTTCAGATAACCGCCATAAAATTCCCCATCGACTCCATCACCCAAAGTCGTTGGAGTAGTGGGCAAGAAGAAGACAATAAAGAGGAGAAAAAAGCAAGAGGGAAAAAGGGAGAACAAATAAGAAGGAAAAATGGGAGAAAGGGAGGCCGTGAACAGGAGAAAGGAGACAGAAGAGAAAGGCGACGAGAGTGACATGGCAGAAGAAAGCTAGCTCAGTTTAAATAATACAGAGAGAAAGACGAGAACGTCGAAGAGATACGAAATTTAGAAACAGAAGTGAAGGAAGATAAAATGAAGTAGTAGTAGTAGTAGTAGTAGAGGAAGTGAGAGAGGAATTAGAGACGGAATGGAGAGATATGCTAGTCAAACCCAGAGTACAAAGGAAATCGGAAAAACCTACTCCGAAACGGAAATTGAGAAACATAAACACTAAACACAAATCCAATTAGTTTTAAAAATAAAAAAAATAAGAAAAGAGAAATCATCGTTTAATACTGAAACTGGACGATCATATAAAATTGGCAATACCTCAAAATCGGTAAAATAAAAATGTCTTTCATACAGATAGAAAGATAAAAGACAATTTCCCTGAATTCTGGGGATGGGGATGAGTACCAAACAGTGAAAATATACATAAATTGAATATGGAGAAGTTTTGTCCATAAGTAAATAACGGCCCTTAAAAGATTAATCTAGTTCGTATGATAGTAAACAAAAATTACTTACGAAGTCTGTGCAGAAAAACTGTGTTCTTTGAAGTTGAGGTTAAAATAAGACCCTATTTTTTGCGTGTAAATGTTATTATATTGTTAGAAACACTTAACCTCGCACAAGGTTTACCAGAACTTCTGTCCTCATCGTCAGCTAAATGAAGCTAGATCTGACTTTCAGGACAGTATTCCCTGTAAATCTATATGATTTCAAGTGTCTTTCTAACTATGATATGATTTTACACACATGAAAACAATATCGTTTTATCTTCACCAACATCTTCCCAAAACTAAGCCTAGCAAAAAACATCGTTTTTTTAAAGGAGCAACTTCATTTTTCCATAGGATGCGTACTGGTTTAAAATTAGGTACAACACCAATTTTGTAATTGACACCAATGGTTATAATAACGCAAAAGCTTCTCACATGATCATAGTATTGTATTTAGGAGATATTAATACATATCAGAAAACATCCGTTATGATAAAAGAGTTCACCTTCTATATTCTTTTAAAAAATTAGACGATTTTTTTTATTCATAAAAAAAGGACCAAGTTACCACGCCCTGAAAAATATGATAGTTCTCATGACATCAAGAAATTGAAGTCTGACTGAATTAATAGTTTTTGGACTTCACTGGGCAAACTTAGTAATTATTTTCACTGCACGAGAAAAAAAAAATCTAAAAGAAACAAGAAATGGTCTTCTGTTCGGGCCTCTGTACAATAAATCTGCCCCCATAACACCAGGTGGAAAGCTGCACTTGAAATACAACCTCGCTTAATGGATGATGATGAGCTCTCTCTCTCTCTCTCTCTCTCTCTCTCTCTCTCTCTCTCTCTCTCTCTCTCTCCGATACTGGTGCGAAAACCTTAGGGATTCCTAAAGAGATTCTCAAGAAGCCAGCCATAAAAACTCGTGCTTCAACGTGATGTAAATTTATGCGACATATTTTGTGAAAGGAGTGAAGAGACATGGGACTATACGACAATGGGGGACATCTGTTGTTTAGTTTTTGGTTACGAAGGTGAACTGGCATCTTCTTAAACAACAAAAATATGGGTAAAACTTCTTATGAATTCTACAGAAAGCAATAGAGAATTCTGGTCCCATCATCGTAACAGAAAAGTATAATTAAATATTAATTGAAGTTCTAAAGCAGACTTCAACAGCCACCTCCACAACGCCCCCCCCCCCCCACTCCTCCCCTTCGGCCCCTTCTCCACATGACATCTGTGTGATTACTTAGGAAAATCTTCACTTTCATAAAAGTGTTAACACTAAATCGCTCGAAATTCACGAAAATGCAGTTCCTTCGTATCAACCACATTATAATCTTTACAACAACAAGCATCAAAACAGGCTCACCCGCAAAGTCGCAAACTTATTATACTTAAATAAATAAATGCGGTTACTTAAACCAGAGTAAAATATTTCACACTTGACAGCCGAGCGCATTAAAATTCAAGCTCTGCAAGTTAATGGAGAGCAGAGATTGAGTTTTAGACTCATTATGTTGGAAAATACGGAAACTAGCTGCAGTGTGTGTGGGTATGTTCACGTTTACACTACTATACAAAAGTTCAGCACAATTGGATTCAGGTGTAAAGGGAATAAATTAATAAGTGACTGAAGCTCAATGAGATGTGCTTACGGCTGGCTTATTTATACCTGAAGACTGTGAAGGCTAAAAGCTGAAGGCATTAACTAGCATTGACTTGAACCATGAACAGTATTCTTTATCATCTTAGTCACCAATTCGTTTCTCTTCCGACGATTACTTCGCAAGGAATCAAACATTCACGTGCTCTGCGTGGATGGACGAGCGCTAAGAGATTAGCAAGTTTATTTGTTAATGGTACATAGATGTCATAAATGGAATATGACAGGAAATGGTACGTGTCACAGTTATCTCGTTTATACATGGTAATCAGATTAATTTTAAAGATGAGGGCAACGCACGTATTGGTAAAAACCAGATGGAAGTGTATTTCAATATTTCATCTTCGATGTGGTAAGCAACGACAATGGTTAAAACATAAATTGTGAGAAAGAAGTTTTCTCTATTTCAGTTTAATTAGCAGTCGGGGTCGCTAGTTTTAATGAGACTTTTCAAAAGTTGAAAGAAGCAATAACTAACTGAATAGGAATCACTTTCATGAAAGAACATAAAGAACGGACTCATAAAAGAAATGATGTACCAAACCTTTACAAAATAAAAGCTACAAACTAACCATCCGCCACAAAAAAAAAAAAAAAAAAAAAAAAAAAAAAAAAAGTGAAAACCATATATAAAAAAAAATTAAAAGTAAAAAACCCGATATAAAAAGAGAAAAACTGAGGCTTTAAAAATCAAATAAGAAAATTTATGCACATTTTTAGTAACAACAAAGGGGGAAAATAGGAAAATGAAAATTGCAAAAAGCAATGGGATAACCGCACGCAAAACGTAACGCAGCAATGGAAAACCTAACTCAAGAGGATAAAAATGGCGGCAAGAACAAAGACACCAATACAATAAAGCCCCAAAATACGTTAACTTGACAATATAATAATAATAATAATAACAATTTCCACTGGGATATCCCATATCCTTATTTCTACTTTCAGGTCTCGATACTTATCCATTTTTTCCCTTTCTTTCTCTTCAACATGGGACACCATAGTTGAAGAGAAAGAAGGGGAAAAAATGGATGAGTACCAAGACCTGAAAATAGAAATATTCATAGGAACACTAGGCGCGATCCTAGGACCCCTGAAAAGGAATCTGCAAAAACTAGAGGGAGGCTGAAGTAGCTCCAGGACTCATACAGAAGTGTGTGATCCTATAAACGGAGCAAATAGTAGGAAAAGTGATGGACTCCTAAGGAGGCAGGATGCAACCCGGAACCCCACACTATAAATACCACTCAGTCGAATTGGAGGACGGTGATAGACAAACAAAAAAAAATGATGATAATAATAATAACAATGATGATAATAAATTGTGGAGACCGGCGGGTGCAAAAACGGCAGCCAGAAAAAAAAGCACTTAATACAGTAAAATCCCAAAATACAGAGTAAATAATAATAATAAAGTAATAAAAACACAAGAAAGAGAATGGAGTGTAGCTAGTGCTAAGAGTCGAGCGGAGCAGTTGTCTGACCAAGTGCGTGACTTGACCTGGATTTCAGTGAGTGCATTAGGTGAAGACACTCGAGTTGGGATGTTCAAGAGCTCTTCCAAGCCCCGCAAGGGCTCGATATCCATTCCTCCCCACCCCCCCGCCTTCCCCACCCAAGTTTCTCCCCCTACATCTGGAGCCCTCCAACGCCTCCCCATCGCCTGCCTGTCTACAAAGCGTGCGAGTTTGTGGGTTCTAGTATTTCAAAAAGAGAGGAAACCCAATACTCATGTTCTATCACACATGAAGAGGAAGAAACAAGGTTTTACTATTTTTTAATATAAATAAAAACAATTCTCTCTCTCTCACTCTCTCTCTCTCTCTCTCTCTCTCTCTCTCTCTCTCATTTGCAAATAAGGAAGGAATTCACAGCTACAACCGCCAACTTGCCTAATTCCTTTCACACTAAAAAAGGACATAAATAGATTAGAAGGGGTGCAGGCAAGAGCCGCAAAGTTAACTCCATCCATCAGGCAAATAGGTTACCAAAGACGATTAGAGAGCCTGAATAGGTATGACTTAGAAACACGACGACTGCGAGGACAACAAATAGAAACTTTCAAAATGCTGAAAGGGATAACAAAAGTAAACAGTTACCTATTTACGTCAAACGAAAACCAGACAAGAAATAATGGATGGAAACTACAGCTGAAGAGATATCACTCATCTCATTGAGGGAACCTCTTCACATACAAGATATGAGCCATATGGAATAATCTGCCACCAGAAGTTGTAAACAGCAAGAGTGTGGAAGAGCATAATATTTTGAAAGCTAGACAAACCCATTAGGACACTGTGAATGAACAGTAAAAACTGCTCCTAGAGATAAGTGAGCACATGATGTCTCCTCAGATGGACTAACGAGTCTTTGAGACATCCTAATCCTTGTAACACCTTGTAACGTCACACATGAAGCTCCCTCTAAGTCTAGGAAATATTCACAATGGACTCACTTTCCTCTCAAAAAATATATATAGGTTAATGCCTTATCTTTTTGTTTTTTTATTTATATGGATTGTTGGTATTATGCCAAGCACTGGGGCAACTAAGGCCATTCAGCGCTGAAACGGAAATTGACAGTAAAAGGTTTGAGAAGTGGTACAGGAAGAAAACCTCGCAATTGCACTATGAGACAATTATTAGGAGAGGAAGGACAGTAAGATAGAAGAAAGAGAATATGAACCGAGGTACAGCAAAATGAATGAAAGTAGGTGCAGGCTGAAGGGACGCTGCAAAGAACCGTAAGTAATGCCTACATTGCACCGAATGAGGTGCATTGATGGCACTGCTCCCCTACGGGTTTATCTTTTTGTGTGCAACAAACTTAAGCAATTGAGGACAAACTTTTTGTTTCTTCCCAAAAGGATGTCAGCCCCTGGAATAGGAACTATTCAAAACGTCAAAAGGGTAAGAACAGCAAGGCAATATTATCCACAGGGTTAAATATACTATGAACCTCCAAAAAGCAAGTCCCAGCGCAAAGGATGAAGTTGAGAGGCGCGACAATTCTCAGAGTTCATTGCAGATACAACCGTGAATACACCCTGATTACTGAAGCAGTCCCATGTCCTAGCTACCACAGATCTCAAGCTGAGGAAGTGACGAGTGTCCCCTACCCTCGGCTTCTTAAGCTCTTAGGCACGTCCGGTAGAAAGCAACTACACCGAAACAACGGTGTTCTGACCCTGCTTTCACAGAGCAGCGGTTGCATCGTTAGTAGAATCGAATAGCATATAGAATTTAGGCCAAGGGCAAAGCACTGAGACCTAGTATGAGGTCATTCACCACTGAAAAGAAAACTGATAATAAAATGGTTTGAAAGGTGTAATAGGAGGATAACCTCGCAGTGTACTATGCAATAACTATTGTAACAGGGTGGATAGCAAGATGGAAGAAAGATAATATGAATGGAGGTACAGTAAAAGGAATGGAAGGGGTTGCAGCTTGGGAGCCAAGAACCTTTAGTAATGTCTGCAGTTCACCCCGTGAGGTGCACTGGCGGCACTAACCTCTTCGAGAATACTGTTTTGAATTAATTTTTGATGTGGAGCAAGCAGACCTCTGAGTCCATATGCTAAGTTCTGCCCCTACATGAAGCATGGTTATTCATTAAACTTGTTTCATAATATTCACGATCAAATTATGTATTTACTGACTTTTCTACAGTGATGTAGGCCCCACAATATTATTATTTCATTTTATTTTTATGATTGCTTTTGTTTTTGCAACCAGCATTTTTACAACACTTGAAGTTCCAAGCTTATATCGGTTCATAAGCAAAAACGCTGACAAACAATCCATGGCGCCTCATGTTTTTGTGATTATAATTAAATAACTGAATTAATATATAACTTCAGAAATCAATTATTCAAGAGGCAATAAAATATTATAAATATAAAGGTATTATGGCAAAGGTCAAATCTAGCTAAAACCAAAACATTAGCAATGGACATTTTCTTGGCATCGAAAATTCAAACTAACATAAAAGCGAAAACACAGAAGGGCTATTAAGCAATCAAAGGAAAAATAGGGGAAGACAGGAAACCTATATATTCATATTCCTATCGAACACCAAAGTCTTCACCAAAGTCTTCCTGGATATATTTTCCGATACTGTACAAAACTAGGAGGTCTGTAGCAGACGGGATGTGAGAAACTTTCCACAGTCAATATATTATTGGCGCGGAACGAGATTGGAAATTATAGCCGAACCATATGTTCGGAAGTCGCTTTTCCCTACAGAAAAACATACATAGAAATAACGATTTAGTTTGACGTTTAATAAAAAAAAACAGAAATTGGTAGAGATAATGAGCGTTTATAATACTTTTCCATATATTCATCATTAACCTGACACGGAAGTAACAGAAAAAATGAAGGAATAAAAACCTTCAACCTCAACGAAGGAAACACAGGCAAACCACCTCGTAGGTTTTAGGTTCCCTTCTGAGAAGGAGAAGCTATTTCCCTTTTCAAAGGGCCAATAACCCCGGTAAAAAAAAATCAAAAGAAAATGGCCAAGACCAATTACAGGTGGAGGGAATGAGGATCGTTTGAAGAATTACTGCTGAACGCCTGACTAAACGAATTGTTCTTTATTATATGTACTCAGGAAATAAAAGTCTAGGACATCATCAGTATGACAAAAACGGTATAAGGGATACATGTTCGTATAAGATAAGAAATATAATAGAACACACTGACTTTCAGTCTGAAATGCGTGATATCCTAGACCATTTTTTTCTTTATTTTATTTATTTATTTTTTTATTTTTATTTTTTTTGCCAGTACCATGAGCGAATGGAGATTGTACTTACCTCCATACAGAAGAGGTTTAATCAAGTGCAAGAAGCAAAGAAGAAATAAGCAGAAGTCATTCTTAAATGTACTGAACTTGACTGAACTATGGTTTTATGACCCGGAAAGATACATCGATGAAGATGATTCGAAGACCACTATATTTAAGAAAAAAACTATTACATAAAATGCAGTAATATAACATTCCCAGTGCTTCTCAAACACTACAGATGGACCCTTAAGTAAGATGAGAAACGAATATTGTCATTCTATTTTTTTTTTTTCATTCTAGACCGCCAAGTAAGAAAGTTGTAATAAGCTTATCTGATAAATTTTTTTTCGTTAAATATGAAAGCATGGAAGGAGTCTGGATTAAGACGGAAGACAGTACATACACTCAGAAATAAGGCCAATTAAAAATCAATATTGTTAGTTGACAAACCTACAATATGGCCTATTGTCAAGTCCAAAAACTTTCCTTTCTAATGTACACAAGTAAAACAACTAAAAATAATAACGAAATTAATACCAATACTAATAAAAACACTAAAGAATTAAGCATAACTAAATCAATGCTGCTATTGACAAAAACGCTAAAGAATTATGCGTTCATATTTAATCAAAACTTTTATCCACATTCTCAAGCTAAAGAAAGTAAATCTCACGTGGAACAGCACGAAAATCGGGGGGAGAGAGAGAGAGAGAGAGAGAGAGAGAGAGAGAGAGAGAGAGAGAGAGAGAGAGAGAGAGAGAGAGAGAGAATGCTGAAGTTAAACTGGAGACTTCATTCAGGGAGGTTCTCCTTAATATAGTGAGAGACATTCAGAATACAATGAGAGTAAGAGAGGTTGTGTTTGCTTGGCCAACATTTTCCACACCCATGAGGAAGTAGAGAGAAAGAGGAAAGGAAGGATAAGAAGAGATCAATACAAGGAATCTCTCTCTCTCTCTCTCTCTCTCTCTCTCTCTCTCTCTCTCTCTCTCTCTCTCTCCTTGAATTTCCAGCCTAATCATATTTCAGCCCTAATTACCTCCTACTTTTAGCAATTTAGTAGTCTGTGTTTATACTCACTTTATCAAGTCAGGGTTCTATTAGTAAAACAGTTCAGTTCCGGCAAAGTTCAAATAACAAAGTAAGCTGAAATCTCATTGATGGCTGTTTGCTGGGAGTGCAAACATTCCAAGCAATCTAATTAATATCGGTTTACTTGCTTTCTAATTACTACGTTTTCATTTTGCTTTAACGCAGTCATTCAGAAATTTCCAAAGGTCTGACGTACAAATAACGAAAGCTTAGTTATGTACGTATATGAAAGATCATCAGTATATATATATTATATATATATATATATATATATATATATATATATATATATATATATATAGTCGCTGTCAAAACAACTAAATACTTAACACTTAATGATGATGATGGAGATTCTGGCAGCTGCTGTTTCAACACGAGTTCAACCTGGCAAAGGGCCACACTGATCAAATATACGAAAAAAAAAAGATCAAAATTCTTCTTCCTCAAATCTGACTGTGGATGCCAAAACACACGAAAACCGGACGAGAAACTTTAATGAAAGTGACAGAATGTTAAGAAGGCTCTCGTGCGCACCCCACTACCATACGGCAGCGATGGGTTCTTGTAACTTGTACGTTGTCCTCATCCGTCTTTTAAGGCAAATAGTCAAGCGACGATCAGAACTTTGGCAGAAGAGGCTCAATTTCCAAAGTTATCTTTCACTCGTAATCTAAATGATATTCAAACTCTTCATTGACGTTCTTTGTTTAAGTTTGTCCATCTTGTTTGCATACCTGCAAAAGGTCGTATCTATATTTATTTCAGTGGATCAGAGACGAATGCTGTCATCTCAATCACAACTGAGACTTCTTAGTCATTAATATGAGCTGGCTTCCTTCTTGGCTATGTACCGTCTTCTTTACAGCAATAATGTGTTAATATTCCCATTAATAAGAACGAGAAAAAACTAACCGGCCCTAAAGCATCTTCTCACAAATCCTCCAGAAAGCCTCAAGCCAGAATAAATATTTCTCAGTACAAAAGTCCTTGCAGCTTTAAGAAGGGATCAGGCTACTTACCTTCCCAAGTTTTCCCAACATTCTTTAAGCAAGGCGACAAATAACGTGCAATTCCACGGCCTCGATAAATCGAAAATGCTAACAACAAAAATATTAACGGGAAGGAAAAACGAAAATTCCCAACACCAAATATTTCGGAGTTGTTTATCAGGTCTACACAATGGGGTGGAAACAAGTGGACTTGCTCATTCATATTTCTTCAAAAGAGAGAAGAGAGAGAGAGAGAGAGAGAGAGAGAGAGAGAGAGAGAGAGAGAGAGAGAGGCGGCCGAGTTTTCTAGTTCTATTGTTGACAGCTTATGGCCCATTAAGAATTCCAAGAAAAGAGGAAGAGCGATAAAAATGATTTAGTTGATCCGAGAATCTGCTGCTAAGTTTAGGCTGTAGAAAAACGGTTGCTCTAGAAATGGATGTGAGAGTGAACACCTACAAATTTTTCAGG
>NC_061102.1:30563758-30583758 GCF_015104395.2 Macrobrachium nipponense | reverse complement strand
AACATGAGCATATATATTGTGAAATTCTTCTACCATTATCAGTCCTTCGTGATTGGCTTAGAAACTGAACGAAACCGATCAGGACTTACACCAGTATGTTATTTCTTTATCAGTGGTTAAATTCTGTATAAAAATCACGTGTCATTGTGATTTTATATGTATGTATGTTATGTATGTATGTAGTATGTATGATTTATGTATGATGTATGTATGGTATGAACATATAAATATTATATATATATTATAAATATATATATATATATTATATATATATAGATATATATATATATATATATACATATAGTGTGTGTGTGTGAGAGAGAGAGAGAGCGCGCACGAAAGTTTAGTGAGCGATAAAGTTCTAAATTGTACAGATTATATTTCCATCCTGTTTAAAAGCAAATAATTCTGGCCTCACGCAATTTCATACAATTGCGCAACAATAGATAATGACTCTGGACTCGAATAATTAGAGATGTCTTCCCTCATTACACAATAATTATATAGAATGAGGAAAGTCCCAGAATAAATAAAAAAAAAGAAAAATCCTCGTTTCCTGAACATAACTAATGTCGCGACATTTACTGGCCGTAATGACACGGGGGGGGGGGGGGGGGGGGGGGGGGGGGGGGGGGTGTGAGAGAGAGAGAGAGAGAGAGAGAGATGACACCGGTGGCCCGAGGAAAGGCAAACTCAGGCGACAGCGAGAATCACGAAGAGACAACGAAGAACACCGAGATAAATCTCGAAGTCAAATATTAATTAGCCTCTCTGCTGATCAAGACGATGCAATATGCAACACCCTAACACGAATATAAGAGGGGGCATTAATTAAAGGAATAATGGACGACCATGAGGTAATTAAAACGAGGGGATCCGCCACCCGAAGTCGTGATCGAACATCTCGTGTCGCACTTGCCGCAGGAGGGAGGCACCGATGACGACGACAAACTTCCAGGTCGCATGCGGAACGCGATCATAGTCTTAAAGAGTATCTGAAAATAGTTACTTTCCTTACACATCACTATGGAATGGCGACAAGGCATCCATCACTCGTTTAAAAGGTAAACTTACTTCCTCAAAGTTTTAGAATGGGCTACATGGGAGAACTTGAAACTATTCTGTTATATTTTAGTAGAATTATTTACCATCCTATATCAACAGAAAACTAAGAGAAGCAGATAATTATTAAAAACATTTTCAGTTTAAATGACGAAAAAAACTTGCGACACCAGTTCGAAGAACAACCTTGAAAATATGCAAGTCACTGCTACATTTGACCAAAGAGAAGAAATGACCAACAGGTACACCATACTCTCATCTCAACTAAACTTTACGATAAACTTCCCAAATTACAAGGAAAAGACTTGAGAAGTATGTTTTGGGAGAAAGACTTATAAACAAAAATATATCACTCAATACATACAAAAGCTTTTAAAAAAAATACATTCTTACATTATCACCCTCGTACAACAAGATGAATTTATCACTAGCCGGTACGAACCGAAATGCAAACAAATCTACCGACACTACGGCCCATCGAAAACAGGTACTGACTGAATATAGGTACACGTTTTATGTATCACAACTCAACAAACTGCAACCATTCACATAAATTTTTCAGCAAGCACATCAAACAAACGAGTAGCAATAAAAATGCCAGAAATAAATAAGGAACAATATCAGCCAGCATAACACCACAAAAATGATTGATCAGATATCGTCCTTCACGGCTTCATATCGATAAAAGCGTTCTGTGTGGGTATCTTCTGTAGACTAAATCAGGGAAACTGAAGACTATTCTTTGAATACTTATCATTAACTTAATTGTCAGTTCCAGAGAGAGAGAGAGAGAGAGAGAGAGAGAGAGAGAGAGAGAGAGAGAAGAGAAACTCTAGCCTAATGAGACCGGTGATCGTCCCATGGAACGGCTGCCCAGAAACGCATTTTCTTTGTTGGCGTTTTCCAAGGAATTAACCTAAGTGAGTCAACCGAGAATCTAATGACGAGACTCGTCGAGACGCACAGACAAACTGAATCCACATTACGTAATAGTGGAGATGATAAGTTCAGTATATTTTGTGTAATATATGAAACGTGTTGACGATCTTATGTTGAACCACCGCCCCCACCCCCCTCAAAAAAATAAAAGATAGAATGCAATCTTTTTACTAAAAGAAATGAAAATTAAGACAGCACAGACAAAGTACAAAGGCGGGGATGGAAAAGCACCGATAATATAAAAGGAGATTACTACAAAGATTAGAAAATTATAGAGAAACACGAACGAGCACGTAAAGGTAAAGAGGCAATCAATAATTATTGACATAAATAAAGACATATTTTTAACTGAAGACGCTTGGCGGGTGATAACGACTAAAAAGGTAATAGTTAACGTACCCCACTGGGCATAAAACACTAGACGAACGACGGAAAAAGAAATGCCAAGTGCCAAAGGTATGCAGTTGGGGAAAAGACAGCCATAGAACCAAGACATTCTCGGACTCTTATACAGCAGAAGTTGCTGTGGGACGCGGTTGTCTGGCGGCTGTTGCAAGGGACCCCAGAGAAGCAAGGAATCACCCTCAGACCAACGGAAGACTGACTTGGATGGTCTCAAGAAAAGTGATATAGTAAGGTGTCATTCACTGAGTGATGGATTGCCTTTCATCTAATCATATCCTGAAGGGGTGCAAAATATGAATACAAATAAATATACGTAAATAAATAACTATACTCTGTTTTCTTCCATCTGTCCATCCGCCAGTGGTGTTTTTGTATGGTAACACTGCGTCCCGGGCCTTAGACAGTTACATTCAGCTTACATTCAACGATTATAATAACATCTATTTCGAATATTAACGGTGTAATTCGCATACAGTAAATTATTAAAACACTTTTCAGTTGCAAATGTACACCCAGATATCCTTTTATTTACCTAAAACTTACACATAGCGTAACTATCTAAAGCCCGGGACGCAGTGTTACCATACAAAAACACCACAGGCGGATGGACAGATGAAAAAAAAACAGAGTATAACTCTATCTATACGTGATATAAATAACAGAATTTTACACATTTTCTACGGCCACACTTATAGAAATGAAGAATGTCATTCCTCCACGGCAAAGCTGCAGTGGTCTCAACAAACAAAAGCGGACGAGAGCCAAAAACAAGGTGTGATAGGAAAGGAAAAAGCAAGGTGACAAAACCGTCACGGGAGGAAGGGTCGGGGATAAGAGTCGCACCAGCAGCAGGAACAGAAGGAGAAACAAAAAAATAAGAAACAGCTATTTCATATAAGCACGGCGGACTATTTTACTGAAGCCAACATTTCTACCAAGAACAAAAATGTGGAAACAAAGAGCATTGTCATGCTTGTGCCACCATTAATCTCTCTCTCTCTCTCTCTCTCTCTCTCTCTCTGCAAGAAAGATGAGCATTTCACATCCACAATACGAAAAAAAAAACACGTGATATTTTTACGAATATGTACCATGGGAATACGCCAACACGTTTAATATACTGCAGGCACAGTCTACTACTGTTGGCATGCTAAGAATAAGTGCAAGCGGATGCCTGGTTGGCATACACGGAATAAATGAGAACATTTTACTATTATTCCGAAGATACGTCTTATCTAAGACACATAACAAAGACTCAAAATTTAATCAGTATACAGTCGAAAACTTAAGTCTGCTTTTATCTTGGAACACGATGAGGAATGTTGCATTGAACCTCCCCCGCACACAACAGGAAAAAACCTAAAAGTCAAGGGTGATGGTACAAAAGCGGCCCTTCAGTTAGTTTGTAGGGTAACTGAGGAAAAACCGACGTTTTACACTTATTTTTAGCTTTAATTTGCATTACTGACCTAGCATGAGTTATCTGTTAAACGGTGAGACATTAACCAACAATGGTAAAACAGGCTTTAAAAGGGTGGGATAAACTTTAACCTTTTTTTGACCTTTATCTTCCACTTAACAAGATACGTTCAAAGACAAAATTACATAACAGTATATCTAAAAATTCAATACTCATACTGATGAAAAATCCCCTAAGTTTCGGAATGTTTCCCAAACTGGATTTGAAATATAACCAATGCCCCACAATGAAAGATTGTATTTGTTCTTATAAACGTTCTTTCAACCTGAGTGAAAGTTAGGAAGAATCATAGATATTAAGGAGTATAAACCTCTCGATGTAGCCAAAATTAACGCATCATAAGGTGGACGAAATAATGTCAAACAGAAACTACAAAATAAACTCAGGCTATGAACCCTACTTTCGAAAAGATTCAATTGAAAAATGAATGGCTTATTTCTTAATAAATTTAGAATCAATTTTCAGAAACTATCATACGTTCGTTCCACGCTGTCAACCAAAATGGTTACATCTTATCAAATGTCTACAATAACGACCCAGATTATCACACTCGATTTACGGAAGTCTGATTTTCTCTTAAAGGTGAATGCTGACGTTTTATTCAAGGAGATGTAAATGCTATCAACAAGAAATTAAACAATATGACGTGTAAATTTACCAACTTAAAAATACTCTTTCTTATACAACATGGAGTCATTATAGTACTTAACTTATTAAACAACGATTATCAATAACAGCAATAACAGAAGCAAACAGAACTAAATTAGAAGAAAGGACGGAGGAAAATCAAAACACCTGTGAGCTAATGAAGCACGTCATGAATATGGAAACCATGAATGCATGCATGAGATGCTGGAATTAATGATATAAAAACGCTTTGTCCAGAAAAATCTGGGTATCTGAGGAATACGTAATTAAGATCACCTACCTGTAAGCTTACTTGTATTATCGCCAACGAATCTTTACACACACACACACACACACACACACACACACACACACACACACACATATATATATATATATATATATATATATTATATATATATATATATATATATATATATATCGACAAACTTCGAACAAGTATTCCGTTCATGAAACGAAATATGGGCCCAGCAAAACAATAACAACTATACGAGTAAAAATGGTGCTTGAGAAAACGCGAGCAAGTGATCAACTGGAAGATCTTTTCTAGCAGCCTGAAGCACAGTGGAATCCTGCGCTAAGCTGAAATGTCATAAAGCTTTCAAGAGAAAGGTGTAGTACGGTGTACACAGATCAGGGTTGATAACTTGGGAATGAAAAAAAAGCTATGCCCAGAATCATAAACATCATCGTCTGGGGCAAAGAGAACTCGCCTCGCTCGAGCAACGCGAATGGAGAATAATATTAATGAAGTTTCAGTGGATGTCAGCACAAAAATACGAATAGAATTCCACATTCTTCGTAGAAATTTACGGCATAATAATGTCCAAAGAACGAACGGGCAGCAGAGATGCAAATATGATCTTGAGGGCCAACCTCCCTTTAAAGAAAAATGAGCATTGGTTTTCGTCATGCTTTTACGTCATCTTAATCCAGCCATCACCAACAACACTCCGTTAAAAAATGATTACGCAAAAATGAAAACCGCTTGAAGAAATTGGCAAAGCAGGTAAACAAAGATTAGGGTTCGTAAAATTCCGTATTTTTAAGCAAATTCTCTTTTATCAATAATGGGTACGACTTTTGACCACATGAAGGAGTCGTCAATTTTATGTCAACACTTATTTTTGGAATATAAACTTTCTTTACACTTTACCTGCATTTAGCAACGCTAACTTGTATATTATTATGAAGGTGATTTCGCAACTCCTTGAAACTCGAACTATGAAGCGTCGTTTTAACTTTCCTTCTCTCTCTTAAGAGTCCGGACTTTTCGTCCTCAGTTTCGCTTCAGTGGCCTCACTTGTTTTTCAGCGAAAGTCTTCCTTACGGGACGAAAAGTTCTTGACCTCTGATCGGATAAGATTTCACAAACTAGACTCTTCAGTCTTGAAGTTGATCCTATAGCACTCAAAATGTCTTTGTTCCCAACTACAAACTTTGACTAATGAGGGCCACGTTTCAGAGATAATATTTTCCCGCAATTTGCATAAACGTCCATAAAAAAAGAAAAAGAAAATGCAGTAGAATGTTTGAGTGAATATATTAATCCAAATTAGGTGCTGTTCAAACACTTACATTAATAATAACGTAGTAAGTTTAGGAGATACACTTTGGAAGTAAAAACTACATAAGACCCTTTTCTTCAGTGCTGCAATCTGTTATGCCTGCTATTCGTATAACGTAAACTGAGGTTTATTAAAAACATGAATAATGCGCGTAATTTGCAAAATGACCGTCATTGACACAAAGTGCTGTCACATAATTAATAGTTCAAATTAACCGATTACCTTTCTCGTCTCCCTACAATCAACCTTGCGAAAACTTTTAATTTCGGTAATTATTCGTCATCGCTATACCGTGGATAATCAATCTCTCGTTTACTTCGAAAGGAGCTATCTTTAAGAATAGCAAGCAGGCGCAAGTTTGTAGGATCAGATTAGGGACTAAGGAAGGACTGTAGGTTGAGGTCTGTAAATGATATTATGCGTGGAAAATGCGTATATAAATCGTTGCGAAACTTGAAAAGCCACGAGTTCAAGGTCCCGAGATTAAAAATGCTGAAGAATGAGAGATGACATGCTTGCGAAATACTTGCGGGAAGGGGAAAGAAATGCAGATAAGAGAGAGAGAGAGAGAGAGAGAGAGAGAGAGAGAAGAGAGAGAGAGCTTTAATATGAATAAAATCGTTATGTGGTTATTAGGTGTGATTTACCAAATAGCAATGAGATACTAGAAAAAAAGGCGAGAGGTTTATTATGAATAAAAGCGTTATTGGTTGTTAGGTGGGATTTACCAAATAACATTAAAAAAAGCGAGAGGTTTACTATGAAACAGCGTTGAGATATCAGAAAGGAGAAGTCCTACAGTGTGGGTGGAGTAGCCTGTCAGGTCCTTATTTCTTTTTAATAATTCAAGAGGTGTATCGTCAAAGAAAATTCACTTAACGATCAAGTTTTACGATACGAAAGAATTTCACCTAACCTCTTTGTAAACGTTAAAGTAATCGATACTTCCGTTAACATTTCATTTAAATTCACACACCTTTACACATTCTCATATTATATTCAAATGCATTCAGTTCACATTGACCTTTACAGTGAACAGAAAACTTGACATTCTTCATGAATTCAGAGTTCTGATTTGGAACGCTGATCACAAATCGTTAATGTAAGATATTTGTAACTCAACATCACTTTACAGACATTGACATAACACCACATTTGCTACAAATATTACGGTATCTAGTTCCAACCATTGGAATATTATTTGTACAGATATACACTGCAGGCAATGTTGTACTTTGGAACCGGTCTCAGAAATTTGCAAAACAAAATTTCGATATGTTTGGAAGAAACCGATGCTTTATCTTTTAGCTCAATTGTGAAGAACTGTGGAAGCTAATTATTCGGCTTTTCTTTAAAGCTAGTAATATGGAGGGGGTGGGGGGGGTGCTTAAGTCACTTCTTTTTGCCCTCTCTCCCTTGTCACTGCTTGATTATTTGCTCACATCAAATAATCCAGTTTTAAAATAGTGTAATTCGGCATAAAACTATTTGCCAATGCAAAAATGAATGTAACAGTTGAAGAAGCTGATTCGAACGTCACCCAAAAAATATGTAATTGACCACCTATTTATGCTAAGCAGTCTACAAGGGTACATAAATATATCTATATAAATTTCCAACCATTTAACATTTAATTCTTCTAAAAAAAACGAACCACAACATTAATTAACTGGTTTCACTAAATAAAAATATAATTTTTTTGTCCACCATGTTACACTAATAGCTTAAATACTCCTACCTCGTTAATAAACGATCCGAAGTCTCAATTTCGCATAAGCACACGTACATAAACATATGGACGGATATAGTATACGTGGGTGCGAATGTAATGAGTAAAATAGAGCAAACAAGCTCATAAACGGAGGTGTCATACGTCACCTGATCACCATTCTCCCGATGCGGGAAAATAATGTCATTTTACTGTATAATGTAGGACCTCTATTACTGTGATAGCAGAAGTGTTGCCAAAAGAAAAGTGGGGAAATATACAAACTTTAAAAGAACAATTCAATATTTCTTATTCAATTTTCATAACTCATAAGCAATCAGCGATGTTGTGTTTCACCAACGAAGCGCAAAAAAAAAAAAAAAAAAAAAAAAAAAATCCATTTAACTGAAGGTTACGGTTTGCTAAAGACACAACCTCATTTTTCTTGTTTAGGAAACTTTGCTTATCGAACGTTTTGAAATTATGGTATTTTCCCCTGAAAAATGCGGGGATTTTCTAAAAAGTTGATTCCATCACCAAGTGCTACATAAACGTCTTATTGAATGCCACTAAACCATTGTCTTGAAAAGGAAGTAATTTGTAAGGAAATGTCAATATTATATTTAAATAAAAAAAATTAATTGGACAATGAACGACCTCCTACCTTGAAAATTTATATAACAAAAGTGAAGCTGAACAATCACTACTTATAGCAGATCTAACGCATTTTAGAATTCATGATAACAAACTACAACAAACAAACAACATACGACTGAAGCATGAATTTAGCATTATTGTACAGCATACGAACGTGGAAAAAAAGAATAAAATAGAAAAACCCGAAAAAGGAAATAAGTGAAATAAGCGACCCCTTGGTAACCCTGACGCCCCATAGTACTGCTAAAGAGCTAAGGGGATTAGTGGAGCGAGTGTACGTCAAGAGATGGGTCGTCTTTAACTATAAATAATAAATGGTCTGCCAATCCTTTCGGAGTCATGATACACCTGAGGAGGAGGGGAGGAGGAGGAGAGAGGAGGAGGAGGAGGAGGAGGAGGAGGAGGAGGAGGAGGAGGAGGGGAGATCCTCGCCAGGTCAGCTTATGCAGGAGAGAAGCGAGCGATTTCCCGGCAGTTGCAGGTCAAGTTTAAATATTATTGCAGCAGGGGGGTCTGGAGATCGATAGTGGTCTTTTTTTTTATCATTTTAATGTGTTGCGCGGTTTTCGGACATGCGTCAAATGACTGCATTTTTCAACACGTACATAACTTGTCTGAACACAAGTAATGCCTGGTTTTCTAGAACTTTTCAAGGTATAGTTTTCAAGAATATATTAGCGGCCAGTTTTCAAGAATATATCAAAAACTGATTTGCGAAAGCTTGCTAATGACCGAGATTTTAAAAGAATAACAAATAACTGTTTTCTAGAATATCATAAAGACTGGTTTTCGAGACCAGGTGATTCTCCTGCTAAGAAATGTCCAACAGTTTCTACAACCATGCGAGGATTAATGTCTTGACCAACAATGGCAAATTTCCGAGAAAATTCACTAAATAGTTCTTGACAAAATGTCGGTATATAACCATTCTTTCAAATGTAAAAGTAAATATCAAAGATTTCTTTTAGAGGCTGAAAAACTGGATTTTAATAACATGTCAGTCTTGATAAACACAAGTGACTCATTTTCGAAATGATGTACATAAATGGCTAAAAATATGTCAATAAATGAATTTATATATATATATATATATATATATATATATATATATATATATATATATATATGAAGAATTTCAATGCCTCTTTACATGTGTCACTGACCGACGTTTACATACTAGTAAGTGAACATGAAAGTGATCAGCTATCACAAAACGTCTAATTTAGGTTTTCGTGAAAAATATGAATCCTGGCTTTCAAAAACATATAAATGACTGGTTTTAGGAGTCGCGTCCATAATTATATTTCGAAAACATTTTTGATCTTGGGTTAAGACTATAATATTTGCAACAATCGAGGCAAAAGGGGAGTAGTTACAAATCTCAGGCTCCGATGCATCTGATTCGAGTTTCTCTTCAAATTATGTCTTGGTGTGAAAAGAAGATTAGGAATGGGCTCGAAAACCGAGAAGGTGGATATAGAATTATCACTACACGACTTCAATTAGCCAATGGACACAAAAAAACAGTCATGGCAGCTACAAGAATAATGATAACATCGATACATATCGATCCAAGTCGAGAAATACTGAGCCATCAGTAATGCCGGCATCAAATGTGACAGGGCAATCATGTCCTTAACATTTCATTACCTTGCGCCTTCTGTGTCGCAATTCCTTCCCAGACAGCACCCATCCCCCCCAATCCGTTCCTCCCCCACCAGACACCCTTGCAGAAGGGGGCATTTGCCTATGCCTCTGCTTTTGAATAATATATGTGTATTTGGGTGGCGGGAGAGTGGGGGAGAAGGCAGGGAGCGGGCAATGCACTCTGGGATGGGTGGATGTCAGTAGTGGGAGGAGGGCTGGGATGATGGGTGGGAGGATGGGGGGAGGGGGGAGGGGAAGTGGGGAGTAACTGAGGGAGGGGATATCGTACAGCTGCTTCTTCCTGCTGCTGCCATGATGGCTATTAAAGCAGCCAGGGCGTTTCTGCTTTACTTCCTCGCTTATTCGATATTTTGATTCCAAAAAGGTCTTCTCATTTACATTCGTCTTATATTATGTTCTCTTTTGAAAAAAGTAATAATAATAATAAATAACATTGTTCTCTCTTATCCAGAGCAACTTAAATTTAAGTGTTCGCTGTCATAAAATAAATCGACTAACAATAAAAATGAATCACCGCGCTTGGCTTCCATACCAACCCCATCTCTCTCTCTCTCTCTCTCTCTCTCTCTCTCTCTCTCTCTCTCTCTCTCTCTTAAAATAACAATAAATTCTCTTTCTCTCTCCTGCACTGAATGAAATGCAACCAGAAAAAACCTCTTCCTACCTGTGAAAATTTAATTGACAAAAAGAAAAAAAAAGGGGGAGGGGAGGGGGGGGGGGGTAGGGTAACATGAAAAAAGTGAGGGGAAGGGTTTTAGGTCTTACATTTCATGGAATACAAACTTCCAGCAGAACGTCTTATCAAAGGAAACAAACTTTCTACGTATCAAAACATAATTTGATAGTTTGCTGATATTAATTTTAAATAGGTTGAAATCTTAACTATTTTATTCATTTACATTTACTGGTTTAGCTTTAAAAAATTATACTTCATACACAACACCTCTTTGTCACTCTCGTTCTATTATGTATACTTATTCATAAACTAAATATGAGAGAGAGAGAGAGAGAGAGAGAGAGAGAGAGAGAGAGAGAGAGAGAGAGAATTAAACCAGTTATTAAGTTAACGTAAATGTTACACATACTCAGAAAGCAAATACCCGTACTGACATTTGACGAGAAGTCAGTCAATATGCCAAACACTATTATTAGTGCTTCAAGACCTGCTGCTCAGTTTCCCACACTGCTTCAACCTTTACAGTTTGATTGGTTATAACCTTCTTGTCATAAGCTCCTGACCATGACCCGTATGCAGCAGCATAAGGAGGCAAGATATAATACATTCACACACAACGGTTGAATGTGCCAGCGCGCATACATACATACATACACACACTAACACACGTGCTTGTATATGTGTGTGTATGTATATATTATATATATATATATATATATATATATATATATATATATATATTCATTATATAAATTATGTTAACTCTGATTTCTAACTCGATATCTATACATGATCTCACAGCGGTTTCCTTTTTTGTAGGATCACTAATCAAAACAATCTTTGCATCTTTATCATCAGGAAATATTAAGAAGGTATTAGTTATAGAAGAAATAACGTATATCATGGACTATGGTAACCTACATATATGCATATAATATATTCTCTCTCTCTCTCTCTCTCTCTCTCTCTCTCTCTCTCTCCTTTTCTCGTCTCTCTCTCTCCTCTCTCTCTCTCTCTCCTAAGTGACTAAGGAATAACGTATTTTTTCCACAATGTCACACTCGACAGATCTGCAGGTGCAAATTCTGAGTATTATGGAAATGGCTCTTCATATTTCAACATTATTAAGTGTTTATCCATTTACATTAAGACTGTTACTTCTGAGTAAAAGTCTCTGCCACACCCTTGCCTTGATATGCTTTTCTATTGAATTCGGTCATTAATTTAACGGTTGGGCTCTATTCTCATATTTTATTCATGACTTATTTCCAATAGCATTTAAGTGATAAGCGAAAAATTTCGTCGGGATTCCATCAGCGACCCGAAACTTACTGATCTGTGAATCCATAAATCCGCAATCCTATGAAATTATAAGTCTTTGGTGCCACAGAAATTAGACCTGCACATAACAGTCCTTATGTACATGGAGACACACACCTCTCCAAAAATCAAATGTTTCAGGTCTTTTAGAGTGGGTTCTGTGTTCGTAGCCCTTCCTGCTTTGAACACCAACAAACAACTACCCCCCCCCCCCCCCCCCCCCCCCCTTTTAAACGGGAACTGTAACAGACATACTTCTTAAAGTGGCAATTCCCCATAATTTGGTGGTGATTAGGTATTTACACTTGTATCCAAACTTTGATATGTTCATAGTTTTATAATTTTAAAAACTATTTTATAAGGTTATAAGTACCAACAGATAAAATAATTTCAAATGAGTAATGCAAAAGTGATTTATGTTATATTGTCAAAAATGCATGATTACCAAAATGTCGCTCCCTTCCAATAGAAAGTTATCCTTCATATTCAGCGCGTTTCTGTGGCTAAGCGTATTACATACGGCATTTCTACAAACTTACTGGACAGCCATTTCAATGCAACGTGAAACAGAACTTTTGACGAGGAATATGAAAGTGTTTTATGCAACAAATATCTTTGCATTAATAGGAACTAGCAAACATATGGATACAGAAATTATGTATGATAAATTCGTAAAGTAACTAAGTCCACGGGCATAACCAGCCCAGTTTCACGGGCAGAACGAGCTCCGTTTCAGGGAATCCCTTCTCACCCCCATACCCCTTTACAGGGAGGGGGGGGGGGGGGGGGGGGGGGGGGAGGTTGGATGAAACCGCATTATAAACCATCTTATGGGTCACCACTATAACCCAGCCAAGTTTCATGCCCATCGGACCAGCTGTTTGGCCGTGATTGAATGACAGACGGACGGACAGACATAACGCCCATTACAGTAAGATACTAATTTCCAGGCTGGGTAACGTCGGGACATAGTGCTGGTTGAATAATCACCAGAAGGCACTAGGGAAATCAATACTTAAAATTTATGCATTATGACCTACAATTGTCGAGGTGAGGGAATAAAAATGCAATGCATTAGATGACGTAAGTTGGTCACTTCGTTTCTCCCAGTGGTGGACATTCAAAAGGGGTAAATATTTCAAGGATTCAACACCAGCCATCACAAAACGTGATCATGAAGGCAATAAAAGTAGTATAAGTAGGTTCTGATGAAGCTTTGAAAGTAATATGCGAAGGTAATATCAAACTTATAAAAGTGAAACACGTGGGCAAAAATAAAAACATGCAATAGACGTGGATACTATTTATCATAAAGAAAAACTACATGAATAGCAAGCATATGACACTAAAATATGTAGAACGAAGCGACGTATGCATTATGCATAAATTATGGCAAATCCATAAAAAAAGCCATACCATAAAAATGAAGTGTGTGAATGCCAAATCTATGAAAGCAATAAACTTAAATATTTACGTTACGATGCCAAAGCAATAGTAATAACCATCTGGTCAATTAAAATCATAATAAAAGATATTTAATACAATGCCAGAAAGTTATAAACCTACTTGGTTACTCAAATCTTAAGCAAATTATCTGAAGCATTGTATAAATTCTTGGCCAAAAATGAGAAAGATATTTCATTCAATAAATAAAACTATTGTGAAGGATATTAATGAACTGGTGTATAATGCCATTGCAACAATAATCTTCAGGTGATATTTACTGAACAGGTGTATGTAATATTATCGAGTGTTGCAGGAAATTATAGTTTGGGAATATATACTCGGCTGAGGCAAAAATATACAAAATAGAAAAAAATATCATCAACAAATAAAAAATGTAAAAAAATATGACCAGAAAACACAAAATGGAAAAAAAATATATTAGCAAACAAAAGACGCAAAAGATGAAATATCACCAGCAAAGAAACAATAAAAAAGAAAACAATATGAACAGCAAACAACACAAAAGACGTAAAAGATAAAAATATCAGCGAACAGGATGGATACAAAAGATATAAGAAGCGAAAGTAAAATGAACTTTTCAGGTGAAAGTTGACTTTAGTTGGGTGTTTTATGATGATACTGATGGCATAAGCACTCTCGATGTCCGAAGTTACGTTACGTTAAGTGTCCTTTTACGGCATAACATCCAAAAAACCTTGATTTTATTTATGCAATTTCCGTCGGTTTATCAAGTCATTCAAAAGTACACTCGTACTCTGTGACAGGATCATGTGCATTTACAGTTTATAGTCTGGTACCGAAATAAAAACAACAAACGTATGTTTGTATTTTCCTATACCTACATTTAACGTCAAACTCTACATATTGCACCGTCCACTGAAGAAAGAGAGAGAGAGAAAAAAATACAACAGTTCTTTAAAAAAAATGTATGCCAGTTACACCTAAAATTTGAGGAAAATTGAGGAAATAAACGTTGGCTTCTTATATTTCCGAACCAAGTCTCTGAGGAAAAATGAGCGTTGCGTGACCAGTTTGTTTTTACGAAGTAAAGTTTAGGCTTGATAAAAGCTGGTGGCTACGCAGCCTTATCCCAATACAATACACGGTACAGGCTACACATTCTCGCGCCCGGAGAAAATTTATCCCTTGTCGACAACACCGAACGTGACCTGCCCCTTATTTCTTTAGAGTCAGTAAATGTATGGTCACAGGATCTGAGGCCAAATAGGACACGCGCATACAGTTACGGTATGGTTGGGTACATTACAGAGTACGCTTTGTCCACTTGAAAAATGAAGATAAGCCTTTTACTGCAATTTCAACTCACGTTCCAGAGACAAGCTTTGAAGAAGTCTTTTTACTCCGTTCAAAACTTGCGATTCAGTATGTGAATCTCATTACTACTCAGGTATTGAAACATGCCGCTTATCTGCCTTTCATCCCGAAGCTACACATTCTACTGAATCACAAATAATTAATCTCAAAGTTAAAGTTATCAATTAAGCATGAACATAACTTTAATTAAAACAGCTGCTACCACGACTACGCCCACCACAGACATTTGATGACGGCACCAATCAGAATATCTACTTATACGGAGTAGACCAAAATATTTTGAAGAGTATAGGCTTCAAACAGATCAATGCCAATTAATTCACTAAGAAAAAAATAATGGTGCCGACTCGAACACGAACGACTTCCCTGGCTGTTTGCAACACTAATAATTCACCGCTCATGAATCAGTTAACCACTGAACATCACTCCACGTACAAGGATAAAAATCAAGCAATATTTTTTCTTAAATAAGCAACATGACCAAGCAAACTACGAATAACCGTTGAAAAAGGGGTAATAGGCTAAAAAAAATTATGAAAAGATAAAGAAAATTAAAAGCGAAAAAACTGGAAGAAAAAAACACCATCAGTTGGAAAACTGACTCCAATAAGGCCGTAGAAAACGCTGGCTACAACTAGTGAAGCGTTCCACTGGTAATTTACGGTAATGCAATTATCGGAGGAAAAATACCTTGCACAATAATGTGAGTAAAAACAGCTTCGGCAAATGCTATAAACGATTAGGGAAATTAATTACATTGCAGCTTTAGTGAGAGAACAAAATCGTTCAATATTCCGTATTATAGAAGTACTAAACGTTCTCTCTTTTCATATATTTGTACACACACACACACACACACACACACACACACACATATATATATATATATATATATATATATATATATATATATATATATATAATTCTTACATAACGTGTGTAATACACAGAGTGTATCTTTATAACAAAAACGCACACAAAACAGTTCTTCGACTTGAACAAAATTTTATAAAGCGTCTGGATGGCCTGCTTTTGACTTAAACTTATTAAATACACTGCTGTGAAGATATTTTAATGAAAATGCACAACAGATGCTACCGTTTAAAGGTAAGGTACTGAAGAGAGGAATTCAAATCAAATACCAACACTGAGATAAAAGTGGTACACGTAGGAAATTCTGGCAGAAAGCAAAGCAAAACTGAAGGGAAAAAGGAGCATAACTTTTAACACTTTATGATCTCTGAGTGACAACACTTTCATCAAGTTTTACAAGTTCCTAAAAATTAATGATAGTATGAAAATTATTCCAAATAAGCATCCTTTGATTTGGAATTTTTACAAAACGACCATGCATTTTCACGCAAAAAAAATTATATAAGAATATATACGAAAACAAAACAATACATACAAATAGATAAAATATGCAAAAAATAAAGGCATAATTCACTCAAACCCGCTATTTCATTCAATAGAGCTTTAAACCTGCATTGTTTATGTGGAGACATTAATCCTAATCCTCATGTACTAAAAAACAGGTCATCAACCTTTATTCTTGTTTGCATGTCAGGAAATTTATTCCAGTTATTTATAAAACTACTCTTAAGGCTATACTTTCACTAAACATTAATAACATACGGTCATTTCGGCTTTCCCCCCTCCAACCCGCTCCCCTTTCCGCAAAAAAAATCTGTATTTGCCTTCTAAAAATTCCCGAGAAAAAAAAAAAACCTGCGTTAAACAAACCATTGTTATCCTTTATTTTTATGCTATACTATTTTCAAACTGGTAAAAGATAGCTTCAGTATTAGAAAAAGTTTAGTCATCCCCAGTACAATAATTCTTCTATCTTTTACTAGTTTGAAAGAGTATAGCATAACAATAAAGGAAGTTCAAATACCCAGGTGAATGTATGAAGAATGTATATAGTACACCATTTCATATACCATAACATGGCATTCACCGAACTAATGAATAGTATTGGCTTACCTACACATCAAAAGAGCCAGGGAGCAAAACGTCTACTAAACACATCAAAAGAGCCAGGGGGCAAAACGTCTACTAAAATACAGTTCAAATTACAAAACCACTAAGAAGGGAAAGTTAGTTGTCCGATGCATCATAAGTATTTTTAATCTAGCATTTTCCTCAAGGATTTATTTTTTTAAGCTCTATATAAAAGAACACTTTTGTTGTAAAATTAAGTTTTATATGCAACAAACAAATTACAGAATATAATCATGAGTCTACTAGGAATATTCGCAGCGGTTTTTTTCCCCCTTTTTTTATAATAGAATTTCCCACGAATAATATCCAACATGTGCCATTTCACGGTGACCTGCCGTCCATTGTTCTTTCCCCTAAACTGAATTGATTACACTGAAGCTGAAGTGATAATCACAGGTAATTTCCCTCGGCTATTATTAGAGTCCTAAGGGACAAAGGAACTCGATGGGTTTGTCCGTTTAGAAGAGAAGTATCACTATTGATGATGATATCAGCGATGATGGGATTACAAGAGAGTCCTCCCACCCACCCACCTCCCAACCGGACCCCCCACCCCCCCCCCCCCTTCCTCCATACAAGCCCCAGGTAAAAAGTATTTCAGGAAGTTGATTGATGTCCTTCATCGCGGGTGAAGTGGCAGGCCAAAGGGTAGAGAGAGCGAAACAAAGAGAGAGAGAGAGAGAGAGAGAGAGAGAGAGAGAGAGAGAGAGAGAGAGCCTTTTTTGTGAATAACGCTCGAATTAATGTTTTGGAATTACCTGCTTCCCTTTAGGTTAACGGTTATTGGGAGGCAAGAGTGAGCTGCCGAAGGGCACGGTGATATATTTCGGGGGAATTTAATGGAGGAAGAATATAGGGGAGAGCAGAGCTCTCTCTCTCTCTCTCTCTCTCTCTCTCTCTCTCTCTCTCTCTCTCTCTCTCTCTCTCCTCACAACAGTACGGAAGAAAAATGTCCCTCGTGTGTAAAAATAACAACGGCCCAGTAAGCCTGCACTCCATCTTTAAACTAATTACTGCAGCCCTTCCGAAAAGTGAACTGAAATACACGAATAAATCTATAACCATTCTTTTCCTAATCATCTTTTGGGTCAGTGACAAAAAGACATATGTCTGCGAGTTAATTAGCGAAATGGACTGCGTTCCCTAAATCAGCCATGCACCTCCCCTCCTCTGGGAAATAAGTATATATATATATTCTCTCTCTCTCTCTCTCTCTCTCTCTCTCAACCAGTGTAATCAAGTCTTGACTAATTAATGGGTGGCTCTGGAAACAATATACAGATTCTAATCAATCTGCCGGTAATAATGCGGTCTCACATAATGAACATATTGGAATATTAATCCACACTTCATTGACCGACGTGTGCTGAATGAAATGAACAATCGGTCTGTCAACATCCGATGCACGCGGATTTGCGCTTCTATCGGAAAAGCTACGTATCAGATTTTAACGAGAAAGAATCCTTAGTTTCATGAACTTCCATTTCATTTACATTATGCCAAAAAAAAAAAAAAAAAAATAAGAGCAAAATTAAGCCTATCACAACATACACTCGATTGTTTTAAATAAGTTCAAAACTCAAATAAAATGTTTATTTCTAACCAGCCAAAGTCATTTTCCCCAAAACGATATCAATTTCCGAACATCCGCGACACTTTCTGCATGACCCTAAATTCCTCCTTATCCTTCAGTATTACCTCTATAGGACCCTATTTCCTTCTTGGAATCTGGATACCAAGAGGGCATTGACCTCCCTTTGAATTAAAAAAAAAAAAAAAGAAAAAAAAAGTCAGGGAGTAGAATTCCCAAAGGACAAATGAAAACCAAAAGCAATAAGTGACCTAATAATAGCCCTAGAATGGAACTGTGAAGGTGAACGTTACTTACCGCTGGGTCCTCCTGGGTCATAGTCTTGTCACTCATGACCGACGGAGAAGGAGAAGTGGGCCTCGGGAGGGAGTTGGCCTTGGACACTCCCCCGACACTGAGGGTGTCCACGCTGAGGGTGCTTGCCGGAGACCCGCTTCTTTTTGGGCAGGAAGGCACGGGCAGCATGACACAAAAGCACGGCAATAGGTGGATGCCCATTCGTCATCGTCGGTCCCAGGGCAGGAATAGATTTTTTTTTTTTTTTTTTTTTTTTTTTTGAGGCGGCCGCGAGGTTGGTGACGTCACAGCAGGAACCAGCAGGAGTGTGAAGGTGGCGAAGAAAGAGTGGAAGAAAAAAACTGTTAGTAATTGTGTCACGAACTTCAAACAAAAATTCAAAAGAATAATTTCTGTCATTGTTAAGCCTCGTTTACTGGGCCTCTGGCAATTTATTACAGTCCGTTGAAAGCAACAACCAATACGTTTACTGCACAAAGAGCACACAGAGCTACTCATCAGTCTTCTCTTGACACATTTTGGGGAAGTCATAAGGGACACTGATATGACACACTATCTTAAAGCACACAGTAACAACAGCACACGGACTTATCAATTACAATTTTGGTGTTTCTCTGCCACATTCAATCCATGAGGTGGTCGTTACATGACATACTTCAAACACCACGTGGGATGAATGAATGAATATTACAGGTGCATAGGTGCACACTCACACAAGCATTATTATATATATATTTATATATATAATATATAATATATATATATAATATATAATATATATATATATATCAGGTGCATAGGTGCACACTCACACAAGCATTTATATATATATATATATATATATATATATATATATATATATATATATATAATATATATATGTATATATATATATATATATATATATATATATATATATATATATATATATAATATATGACCAAAAACGGTATGCGTGCAGACGTGTCTAAATTTATGAGGCATGATATACTGCATGAACAAACCGATGAAAGTGTAATAAATTGCTCCGAAAATTTCAAGGTAAAGTTAACTGACTTGCAAAAAAAAAAAAATAATAATAATATTAATAATAAAAGATTATCGTAACTATGTTTTTACGTTGATTTCAATACTGCATCCTCTACATAATACAACGTCTAGGAGAGTGCGCAGTA
>NC_061102.1:30531258-30558758 GCF_015104395.2 Macrobrachium nipponense | reverse complement strand
CAGAATATAGAATTTGGGTAATGGTCAAGTTCTGAAATGGAAACTGAAAATAAAAACGTTTGAAAGTTGTAACAGGAGGAAAACCTTACAGTTGCATTATGAATCAGTTGTTAGGAGAGGATGGAAAGTAAATTGGAAGAAAGAGAATTTGAACGGAGATAAAGCTAAAGTAATGAAAGGGGTTGCACTAGCCACCAATGAAGGTGCTAGAATAAAGAATAATCCAGATTTCGCTCTATAGTCTCTGATAATTAAACATTTCACGGTCATAAAATAGGACACACAATATAACAGAACTGAATTCTATCATGGGTTATTTGAAGAAACACTATCATGTCATCATGCTGATAAAATAGCCAATCTGTGACACTATAAACACTTGAAATATATGATAAAGCAGTAAAGACTCATGTTTAATGTGATATGAAGCTACTGCTCCCATTCCTCAGTCAAAGCTTCGATAAAAAGAAATTGGGGAAAAAAGGAAGCTCCAGACTCCTCAATCTTAATAAAGAAGCAAATATACCCAGACGGCGAAGACAGGTTTTAGGCAAAACTCTATGAGAAATGGGACCGGTATCAGTCCACTGCAGCCACACAGGAGACGAATGCCTCTTCCAAGACTTCCAAACTAAAAGGAGATTATGTGTGTGTGTGCGCGCGTATATGTGTGTATACATACATATGCATACATACTTTATATTATATAATACATATATTCTGAAGTAAATCCTTTAGGCTTTATAACTGGATGTCAAAAACAAGATCACATGAACATAAATAATTATAGAGCTGGACTATAACTTTCATTTCTAATCAAGAGCTGAAAAAATCATGCACAATCAATTTTCGTGCGAAAACAAATTTACAAATTCACAATAAAATGTCATGTGATACGTATGTATAAAATATTATAATATGGACACTTTCAGCTGTAATATTACAGATGAAGTAGGGCTAATGAGGTTATCACTGAACTTTGAATGCCAATAAAGCAGTAAAACGCGAACTGCAAAACTAAAAACCATATTGGAAAAGTCAAAGCAATGATTTAAGATGCCATAGAAATTAATAATAATAATAATAATAATAATAATAATAATAATAATAATAATAATAATAATTCCCCATGTTACAAAAAGCTCGCGCAGCACTTTTGAATTATGTTGATAAACATCGCCAGCAACATTTTCCGCAACACGGGAAAAATATCACCTACAGCATTTTCACCTTGCAAAACAACAAAAGAGGACACCTTCCCACGCCTTAATAATAATAATAATAATAATAATAATAATAATAATAATAATAATAATAATAATAATAATAATAATACCTCGCCACGTTGCAAAGAACTAACGCAACACTGATTCAAGTTTTGAAACACCGGCAGCAACACGAATCCAGGTAATAATGTCACAGGAAAAAAAGTCACATGGAAAAATGTCACAATTTCGGCTAGAAAAAAAAGGTCACAGGAAAAAATAAGTCGCATTAATCATTCCTAGACAGTGACCCCAAGGGTTTTAACCCGGTATGCATCCACCTTTGCGGCGTATTTAGTACAAACTCGTTGGGGATTACAGTAAAAAATATAAACAAAAGACTGTAAATTAATTGTGACTTTATTTCCTGTGACATTATTACCGGCTACCCAGCTACACCACCTCCATCACGGGATGAAGCACGGCTGGCTGAAAGTTCCATGGGTCGCGGATCATACAGCTTTATACATTATAGAGGAAATCGATTCTTCGGCGTATTTTTTACTTATTTTATCCTTATTTGACTCAGCTCTTATATCAGCTTTTCTTTATTTATATAGATTTTTGGCATTATGCCAAGCACTGGGGCAACTAAGGCCATTCAGCGCTGAAACGGAAATTGACAGTAAAAGGTTAGGAATGTGTTACAGAAGGAAAACTTCGCAGTTGCACTATGAAACAACTGTTGGGAGAGGGTGGACAGTAAGATGGAAGAAAGACAATATGAACGGAGGTACAGTAAAAGGAATGATAGTAGTTGCAGACTGGGGCCGAAGGGACACTGAAAAGGACCTCAAGTAATGCCTACATTGCACCGAATGAGGTGCACTGACGGCACTACCCCCTTACGGGGTATATCAGCTGCTTGGAAACTATTATTCCTCCAAGATCAGCTGTTGTCACATACATCAGTGGTATCTGTTCTTTTCTTTGTATTTAACTTCTGCTAAACTTCACCTCCTCGCAAAAGAACAAAAAGGACTCCACCTCCACCACCATCTTCCCGCGTGGTCATCCAACACTCGAGACTGACGCTGCTCAGGAGCGGGAAGGACACTGGAAAGGATCTGTCCCTGGGGACTCTGAGAAATGACCTCCGTAACAAAAGACTCCTTAATGGCATTCTTCTCGGCAACCAGAGCTGCATTAGGACTCCATTCAACTTAATGACTCGCCCTCAGGACATATCATTTCATTGGGCGCCCTCCTCCTGCCGTGGGGGAACACTATTTACCTTCATTCGACTCTCTTTGCCTTATCCCCTTCGGAAAAGCCGTCTTGGTTTTGAGTTTCTTTACTTGACAGTTACTGTGAAGTACTTTACACTCACACAATTTCTTTAATTGACAGTACAATACTGCACTCACACAATTTCTTTAATTGACAGTACAATACTGCACTCACAATTTCTTTAATTGACAGTACAATACTGCACTCACACAATTTCTTTAATTGACAGTGCAATACTGTACTCACACAATTTCTTTACTTGGCAGTACAATAGTGTACACTAGCACAATTTCCTTAAGTGACAGTACAGTACTGTATATTCACACAATTTATTTAACTGACAGTATGTACTGTATACTCACAATTTCTTTGACAGTACAGTGCTGTACACTCGCACAATTTCTGTAATTGACAGTACGTATTGTACACTCACACAATTTCTTTATTTGGCAGTACAGTACTGTACACTCATAATATACTTAACATTACAGTACTGTACATTCATAGTTTATTTACTTGACAGTACAGTACTGTACACTCATAATTAATTTCTTGGCAGTACACTACTGTACATTCACACAATTTCTTTACTTGACAGTACAGTACTGTACACTCATACAACGCTTAATTTTCTGTTTGCACTGTTCCAGTCTATTTTTTTTTTAAGTTTTAAGATTCCATAACATTATATGTTATGATTCATACTCAGTTCTACCTGTATTTTTTTTTTTAACCTTTTTCCCCTAAAACGTTGTGGGTTTTTTTTTTTTTTTTTTTTTTTTTAATGGAGCTGGCATTACGCCAGCACGGGCTCTTGCTAGTAAGGCAGTCTGAAATCCCTATTACAGTTTGGAAAGGAAATTCACTGCTTTCATGCTGGCCCCACAACAATGTTTGTAAGTCATGATTATAATCATAATAACATACGGAGTTATCCTATCTTATTTGCCTTTCCGGACAACTTTTATGTTTTTGTTGGTAATATTTTATTTACATAACTTGACGTAAAGAGGCGTGAGTTGAAGTATTCTCCTTACAATTAGTAAATGCATCTATTAAAAAAGAAGGCAATATCAAAATAAATTAATAAAACCCGAAAGACAAAAGTAAGCAAAGAATACAGCAGTAAGGATGTGAATAGACTGACACACTATTACAAACTTCAATAAAATCTTTTGTGAAACAATACGAATATAAACACTGATTCTGTGCAAATAATAGAGTTTCCTAAACTCTGTATAACACATGGAAATTCCTCCATCCTTTAATATGACTCGGTTGTAATTTAAGGTTTACAGAGTTTATTTTAAGCAGGGTGTTCATGCCACTATTTCAACTTTAATATCGTCCCCAAAAATATAAACACTCTTATGAAGGTTGAATCAGATATTCAGAATTTTTTTACGCAAATATTTTTCTGGCAGCATTTTTCTTGAAAAGTGTGGGAGTTGTAAAATTAAATCCCCACTAGCTAACTAACTATGGTGTCTATATATATATATATATATATATATATATATATATATATATATATATATATATATATATATATATTCTGTAACAGAATTCCATCTAATAAATTCTGCCTATAACAACACTAGAGAGAGTAGATTTTCTAGTGTTATATCTCGGAAACGACGGGTTCCCTCAACTGTCAGTTAAGGGAAACGGCTGTTTCTGAAATAGAGCTCCGTGTATAGTATACTCATTTTTCTACGGAAGATGAACTTCTCGTTTCGACTCGAGAGACCTAGCAAATGCCTATCACTTGTCACTTGCCGATGAAGCTGAAGCAACTGAATAAAAGAAGACAACGTCTCAGCTTCCCTAACACCAATATCGACATTTTGACCTTTACAATATCTTCGTAATGCCTTCATTCATCCCTTCCTCTGAGCTGCAACCAACCATGCAAAGCTGTCGCACAGAAATTGCTCTAGTCTGCAGAAAATCGTACCCTTGTTCTATGACCTTTAAAATATCCTGTAGTGTAAACATACATACACGCATTATATATATATAATATTCATTATAATGATATGTGTATGGCGCTGAAATAATTCCTTGCCTCCTGACAGAAAATAAAACCAGTAACTATGAATAACTGAAATAGGCTTTTTCTAGACTCGTCAGATTCGAGCCATTCCCCATGTAAGTGAATATTCGCCCTACGTAAACTTTCACACAAACATGCTTTGAGTTAGGAAATTCCGGTGCAAAACTCCGTTGGCAAAGGGTTGTCATCTATAAAAAGTTGACGACACTAATTGCTATGACTACATAAACCTTCGCACTAAGCTTATCTAAATAGTTGATATATACGTCATAAAACCTTAGATTTTCAGTCATGGCCAATACAGTACCAAATACCTTTTCAATTAAAAAAAAAAAAAAAAACTCTCATTAGAGAATAGATTATAAAATTTTTGCAACATAAAACTATCAACATGTGCTTTTAACTACTACTTTTTTATTATTAAAAAAAATTCATGAGACGGTTAGTCCTATCAAGATCATATTAGAAAACCACTGATAGATATTTTACAAAGTACCAAGAGACAGGCAAGACAGACCAAAGCGGGTCAGGCCCCACGAGTGTTTCTCAATGAGCTTGACTCTTAACCGATGACCAACACACTTCGTGAAGAGATGAAGTGAATTCAATGAAATAATTTAGGAATTACCGGACAGGGACACCGAGGAACGAGGACAAAGAAATCCACATTAGGAAATTCATACGTTACCTAAGACCGATTAAGCTGGCTGACTCGTCAGTTTGTGACTTACTCTATTTGTGGTGCTGGCAACCCTGGCTCGTACAACAAAGATTAAAGAGTGGAATGAATCCAGGCTGTTTTGATACAATGACGAAAGTACTGTGTGTAGAACAATGAGAAGGAACAGGTACATTTCCGAAATTAAGAAATATCAACCGATGATAATATTTATCATTCCCGACCTCGAAAAACATCCAAGACAGCGGGGTTGCAAGATGAAGGGCAGACCGTTCTCAACAAACATCAATGTACCAAGGTTTAAGCTATAATTCATTTTATCTCGCCATCATTTTGCAAAAATGCTAAATTCACGAATGAGAATTACATATATATAGAAATGATCCTAGAGCACCTTGCAATAAATGCAAGCCAACTAACATACTTTGTAATATCCTGAAAGATAATAAAACAACGAAGAGTATAAAAGAAACAGAAACAATGGCATAAAAAACGACAATGACACTGAACATGAAAATATGCCGCCTCACATATGCTGAGAATTCAAAGTCAGGCATTTCCACCAAATAAAGGCACTACGATGAGAAGAGAGAGAGAGAGGGATGAGAGAATAGAGAGAGAGAGAGAGAGAGAGAGAGAGAGAGAGAGAGAGAGAGAATGGCATTATTGAGTAAGCACGTATGAAGGGAGTAGTGCCGTGACACCATCATAATCCAGCCACTGAGCTTGAGGGTTCTTGCAATTCAACCTTGCTCGCATCACCTCACGAGATCACCCGAAGCAATATAGTCGGGGCGAATGGGAGAATCGGGAGAGGGTGTCACAGGGGGCGACAGCCTTTGAAATACACAATTTCCGACGGAAATGTAGACGGAGCCTGCTCCACAGGATCAAATAAATGACAATATTCACATTAAAACACTGAACAAGTAAAAACCCTGACGAAACCAGAAAAAAATGGCACAGACAAGTATAAAAAAACAGACTTTAGGCCAAAGGTAAAGCGCTCCAAACTATGAGGTCATTCAGCGCTGAAACGGAAATTGAAAGGAAAAGGGTTTGAAAGGTGTAACAGGACGAAAACCTCGCAGTAACACCGAGAGTAAGAGAATATGAACAAAGGTACAGTCCAAGGAATGCCGGAGATTGCAACAAGGGGCCGAGGGGACGCTGCACAGAACCTTAAGCAATGTCTACAATGCACCGCATGAGGTGCACTGATGGCACAAACAAACGACGCCCCCCCCCCCCCCAGGGAAGCCACAGACAAGACCTCGAGGGAAAAAGCCACAGTGCAGATCACAACAATATGAAAGCTTATCACAATCAATCAATTCTAAGGCAAATACTAAGAAACCGCGACTCACTATGTGGAAAAAGAAAAGAAAAAAAATGTGTGTGCACACACGAGACAAGAGAGGGAGGTGGAGCTAGAGATAGTCTCTTAATGGGCAGTTCATTCTGCTATTGTTATCAGCTGACTCGAGGCCGTATTTCAAACAAAAGAAACAAAATTCGAAAGCTGACTGCTATTGTTAAGACCCACGTCGCACATTCTGGTAGCAGATGCTGGCCTCGGGATGCGCGTGCGTGCGTGCGGGCGTGTATGCGTGTGTGTTTGCTTTCTACTGGCTTACCTGAGTATATAAATCAATATTAAAAACTGTTCAAAAATGTAACTGATTCATTAAACTATTGGGAGAATAACAAAATATATGTTTATCTTCTGCATCATGTGAAACATAAAAACGTTCGTGAATCTAGCTTTAGGAAATTCAAAAAGTCTCAAAAGGAACGGTTTACCTAAATATTTAAAGCAACAAAATCATGTCGACCATTTCACTATATTGCCTGCATATCTAAACTAATTTAATAATAAAACGTCAGACTACAGTTATGTAATTGATATTTAAATCGTAATAAAAAACTTCAAGTATAAAATTACCTAGTCTATACACAGCATTAAAACCATTAATCAAACAATGATTCACCTGCTTAGCTTAAATAAATAAAGAATCTAAACCAGTATATTTGGTAAACTCCCAGAAAGTTTTTATGAATTATAAATTTTGTTTCAAGCACTTGACTAACTTTGATATTTCAATTCAAAAATGTATTTCAGACACCTTGATACTTCATCTAAATATACCACTATTTTACAAATTGTAGTTTATCTACAGGAGGAAAAATGTGGATGCAAACAGGTTCAAACAATAATTACTGGGTGGATTTTCCAAATTATGAAACCTTCATGGGACATCTGTAAAGATATGCCATTCCTACATCGCTTACCTCCAGTGAATATTTTCACCAAACCTCACTAATATATGTGAATTATCATCAGCCGTTTTCCTACGGTTAAATTAAAAAAATGTTCACTGGTTCCCAATTATCTTAACCTAATGACCAACCGAACCCAATCCTAACCTCTCAGGCGAAGATAAACATTGGTAATCGCGGTGGTGTTGTCGAATTTGAGCTATCATTACGCCAACACGGGATCTTGCTCTTAAGTAACACTTAAACTTGTGAGGTAATTGAAAATTCTTTTTATTTAATTTTACTCCGTAATACATCATAGGCTAAAAGTGAAATCCATTAATTATTTCGAAAACATGCTCAGAAAATATAAACCTAAAGTATATTTTAAAACGATAAACCTCAGGCACATGTAAATGTATTATACACTATAAAAATGTCAAGAATAATGCAAACTTCCTTCGCCAACAAACAACAGAATGGAAGGTGTTAAACAGCACATAAACAATAACATATCTAACACTAACTCCCAGTTCTTGAAATGAAGAAAACTGGAAGAGTAATGTACATCTTCAATTATTTCTTCAATAGATAGACATTTTCATCAAAAGAAATTGTAACTATTCAACACATGCATTATAATATTTTCCAAGATGCGTAAATCCGTACCTTCATATTTGGTTTATTTACATAAAAATATCTGTACAAGCTTAGAAATAATTACAAAACCTAACTGCACAACAAACAGTCAAACAAAAATTCTACAAGTATATGTATTTATGAAAAATAATAGTTCAAAGAATTCCAAGTGCTAGAGTGTGAGGGTACGAGTAAATGCACGGAGCTTATATATTATACTGCAGTTACGTATGTATACATTACGTGCATATATATGTGCAGGAAAAGTTTCCAAATACCTGAGTGATTCATGAATTTTTCTACAGGATATTCGAAGAGGTAAGTTAACAGTAGCTTAAATCAATTATTTGAAAATTATATATACCAAACAAATTTGTAAACTACATTCCTTCTATATTAAATTCGCGTACTAGCAAATATGTGACTCACCACAGATAAATAAATACTGTTAAGAACAAAAATATGTTGTTGCCAATGGGCATCAAATAACCGTGGGTATCAATAATAATAATAATAAAAAAAAAAAAAAACAATGAATCAATAATAAAAATTCTGATGACTTCAACTGTTCCAGGAGAGCACTAAATCATATGATTTCCAAGATATTTTCTTTATGAAAAACTATTCATATGAATTACGCGAGTATTCAGCGCACGCGAGAGAGCGAGAGAGTCGTTTTCTTTGGAGACACGACGGAATCCTAGGAAGAGAAACCTTGTGGATGTGTACGCGCTAGTTTATCAGAGAGAGAGAGAGAGAGAGAGAGAGAGAGAGAGAGAGAGAGAGAGAGAGAGAGAGAGAGAGAGAGAGAGAGAGAAAAAATTATGACCATATTAAATCTCAACGGGGATTCCCCGCCCTATTCTTCTGAAAACCGTTATATATGGGACGCTTTTGCCTTGCATTACACGTAATAAAGCTCCAATAAACTACGTCATAATGTGCGAAGAAAGGCTTCCAGTTCTTATCCTAAAAAAATATATATAATAAACTTTTCTCACAATAAGAAAAAGTGAGGTTCATACTTAAAAGTTAAAATACCGGTCTTTGTGCAATACTTTATATCTCGAGTAAAGGAACTGATGGTTCCCAACGCATTAATGATGATGAATTAATGAAGATGAAATAATTAATATTTATGTAATTACAAGTCTCATAATACAATAAAAATGCCAGAGAGAATAGATGGTAAGATTGACGTTCACATGGGCAGACAATAGTAACGTAGGCGATTCATATTTTTATTAAATTAAGAAATAATAAATAATTTCTCTGAGTTTCACATTAGAAGATCTATATATATCTTTCCTAACATTAAAAAGAATGTTGGCTCCGAATTTCCTTCCATTCCATGCCATCACCTCACAGAATATATATTAATCCAGAATTTAATTAGAAAATCTGAAGATTAATCTACAAACTACCAACGAGCCACAGATCTCAATCATGTGTAAGAAATATACTTTTTTTTTTTGCCAGATTCATAATGAAATAACTTTTCATATTGTGATATTCATAAAACAAAAGTTTATTATACTCCTACAGCGCTCTTTCACAGAATTGGGAGTAAAAGGATAAAGCGAAAAACAAACAAGCATATTAAAACAATTACAGTTCTGACAGTTTTAGTAGTACACAGACTTTAGAGCGTGTGAGTTACACGAAATTTAATTGCTCTTTCCCTCAGAAGGCTATTTGTAAACAATTTAATTAAAAAACTGTATAAAGTAAGAGCTAAAATGAAGGATTATATTCTTACTATGAGACAGAAACGGTGTAAATTAGGAAGACGGAAAAGGGAGCATTGCGTTTAAATGTGAAGTATAAACTGAAAGAGAATAAACATAAACGACGATTATATCTGTGATAACGATGGAGTCAGGAAGTCCTGTTTCTTTTGCGATATATCAATTGTATTTGTACTTTTCTTCATGTGTCAAGTACGCAAAAGGAAGAACATGACGATAGCAACGACAAAATATATACTTGTACTTTTATGATGATGACGGTGAGAACTCCATCCACACCATTACTCCAGCATACGGCACACAAGAAACATCATGATTTGGATGATAACACCAATGACAAGAATTATATGGCAATACTGACGATTCAAACACCACGCTTTCATCAACATATACAAATTCCATATACCTCTTAGGTAAGCTGTAGCTTCTTACCATAAACACCTGTATATTAGTCAGACATCAATATAACTAAGACACCAGACAAGTAAGCATTTCAAAATACGAAAAAAAAAAAAAAAAAAAATACAGTATTCAAGTGTTTAGACATCGGGTCTCCATGTCACGGACACGGTCATACCTCCTTCAGATCCAAACATAAAAAGCAACAAGGCAAAAACCCTTCAGTACACTGACCCAGCATTCAGTATGTGCTCTAATTGCGTCTTATTGGTCAACACTCCTGAGAGCTTCTTCTTCTCTTGAAATAATCTAATAGCAAAAAAAAAAAAATAAATCAATGATATTAAAATAATAAAGCATTCTCTGAACACAATGGATAAAAAAATTAAATATTTAATCAACTGTTTTATGTATATATATATATAATATATATATATATATATATATTATATATATTTATATATATATATATATATATATATATATATATATATACACACACACACACACACATACACACGCATGTATATGCTTAAAAAATCACAGTATATGGACATGATTTCAGTATATAAGCGAATAACATAGGAAAATAACAGGCAGAAGGTCAGTACCTTGTGCCTATCATATGGTATTCGCTTTTATATATATATATATATATATATATATATATATATATATATATATATATAGATATATATATATATATATATATATATATATTATATATATATATACACGTGTGTGTGTGTGTGTGAAAACCGAGGGTCTTGCAAAATCTCAAAAATTCCAACCAATATAGTAGAATGAGCAGTAACCTGCAAATTAATTAACTGGAAGAGTCAGGACACCTTGTAAGCACTCATCAGACCACATACTGAATGCGAGGTCGAGCACAACAAAAACTCAAAACTTGTCATAAGGAGACCATTAAATAATACTTCTTAAGCTAAACCAGCTGCAGCAAAAATTCTTGTGAGGTGTAAGCTTCACGGAACAAAATATTTTGCAAAAACAATTTCCATAAAAATATATTATTAAAATAAACAAAAAGGCCATACCAGTGCAGTGCACTTCCTTGTGTCTGTGAATTCTCTCATCATAACAAGTTTACAGTTTCTACTGTACACAAGCAGTGCAGATTGTACATCATACTCTACGTGGTGGAACAAAACGTGAGTGGGGAGTGGGGGAAGTGACGTGTGAGGTGAGGGGGGAGGGGGTGGCAGTCATAAAGATGCTGGATAAGGTAACAGTGCTAAGGGTAGGCACAACATTCCTGGACACAGAGCTAAAGTCTCGGGATTTTCTGTAACGTCACAGAAGACACTTGTTCCTTGGGGTTTCATTTTCCTCCCAAATTCCCCTTAATCTTGTACCTGCTGGCTTTAATAACATGTAAAATTGGGTGTACAGCACAATATGAAGTGCCGCCTTCTTTTCCTTCACAGTTTATTACCTAAAATCCAAGCCTTACTTGCATTTTTTTTTTCTGTCCCTCCGTTCGAATTTACCACTATACTAACAATGGAAATGCTCACAAATACCACTAAACTGACATATCCAACAAGTTTTTCCATACTATTCTTATCCCTTCCTACATCTGTGTCTTTATCATTAGTAGGGGTTCTCTCCGAGTTCGGTGAATACAAAGACAGCGAGTCTACGACAATTTTTGCCATTAGTTTGTTCTCAGACTCGCACAAGATTTACAGTAAATCATACGATTTATATTTTCATATTTAGTCTGGCAAACTACAGTTGCTTTTCAGGCTGGAATACGTTCCACATAAACAGGCTAAAATTCGAAAGGATGGTAATAGCTTTCCCGTTGAATCTATCTTATGCCCAATGAACAATGCCTATTGTAAATCTATCTTGTGTTAACGACTGAAATTTCAATGACTTTAAAGATGAAAGAATCTTGTCAGATCATTAAATGTGTCATTTACAAAAACAGGCTTCTTTTAAATTTGATTTTGTAAATCGAAGCTGTAAGGGACAAAGCTTTAATTTACTGATCTAATTTACTCTTCAAATTCTGAGATAAGAATAGATCGTATTAAGGTGAGAAGAAGAAAAAAAAAAAAGCCTTCAAATCGAGAGAATCGTAAACAGATGGGGGAAAAAGTATATCTTAGTTTTACCAGACCACTAAGCTGATTAAGAGCTCTCCTTGGGTTGGCCCGGATTAGATATTTTTACGTGGCTAGGAACCAATTAGTTACCTAGTAACGGGACCTACAGCTTATTGTGGGATCCGAACCACATTATATCGAGAAATTAATTTCTATCGCCAGAAATAAATTCCTCTGGTTCCGCTTTGGCCGAGCCGAGAATCGAACTTCGGACCACCCGATTGGTAGCCGAGCGCGAAATCCACTCGTTCAACGAGGAACTGACAGATGGGGTTGAAAAAAATGGAGAAGAAAATGAAACCACTCTGGATCCAGTGACCGAGTTACAGATCGAGACTCTTTGGGTTAAGGATAAATCAAAAAGTTGTGGGAGTGAACAAACCTACTGTCATACCCTTGGCCTGCCCTAATGCTCGATCGCCTGCAGAAGGAAAATGGTTTCGTTAACTACAGGAAAATCACGAGGGTTGAGGGAAGCCTTACGGAGAACCTTCCACCGAAGATCCTGATCATTTGAGGGCGACTGAGCAAACTCGCATTGTTGTTCTAAAGGGCGTGGCGGCGGTGACACCTTCCGGCTCTCGACGCCACAACAACCATTAGAAAACAACCGGCGTTTGCCAATCGAGATCATCCCAATACAATGCAATTTTAGAATGTGAATAAAACTGATGGAGTGAATGTTTATTAGGGGTTTAAGAGCTTCCGAAGACTGTAAGACGCGAGGTCTCATTCAGGGAGCTTTATGTAGACGAATAACTCTTGCATGAGCCATTTCAAGCACTGCTACTTAACACTACTTCTGCCTTAATCTAAAATATGTTACTGAAACTAATAGCCTTCCGGCTACTATAACTAGTTCTGGTAGCTTTCTGCAAAACATTCTGGAATAAAATAAGATTTCTGCAAAAAATAAATTAGTAATTATAACTTAAATTACTACAAGATTTCACAAAGACTAGCTCACTATAAAGGTTGATCAAAAACCACTAAATGAAGTATATTACCTACGTGGAACTCTTAAAGATACTGAGTATCAATCTACGAGGATGTATTAATACCAAAATACTGATGACCTAACACCTCGAAAAACTAGGTTATGCCATGTTAGGTCATAAATACGAAGTTCAATAAACTCTCTGAATCAAACCTGACAACATTAAATTTTCTTTAAATTAAATTTTTAAAAAAGAATTTGACAACTTTACCATGCAGAGGTCAAATCTGTTGGAAAAAAACTGACACAGCATTAGCAGAATATGGCATCACAAAAAATATCACAAACACATGAAACGAAAATATGGGAAGTCTTGATATTAAAAAACAAAACAATCAAGCTGCTCTTGCCATAATAAACCAAGAGGTTCTTTGTTGGGAAACTTGCATCCAAAAGCGTAGAACATTATATAGCAAAAACACTGAAATGTATAAATTAATTTCCTCATATGGTGAGATTATTATTTTCGCACTCAAACTACCTCATTTTTTTTTCTTTTGGGGAAAACCAAAAATACATTGGATCAGAGATGTCTTAAAATTTTTACAAATGTATCCGAGTGGAAAATATAAATGTGACATATAAGCAAATAATATTAAATCCCTGAGAGAAATATAACCTGCGCATTCAGCATCTTATCCTTTTCCTTACATCTAATAGACAAAATTACGATCACAAATGCTGCTCCGCCGTCCGGAGAGAAACAATAAAATTGGCATATCTAAGCCATTATACAAATAAATGACCTCATTCTCTCTCAGAGAGAGAGAGAGAGAGAGAGAGAGAGAGAGAGAGAGAGAGGAGAGAGAGAGAGAGGTGTTAAAGACGAAATTTATGGACTCGTGTTAAGAAGGTGGTCTGGAACCTATCGCCTCGGGACCGGTGGAATTTCTACTGTTGATACGAATTTTAAGATGCAGAAATAAATGACTTTAAGGATATAATACAAGTACCTTGGGATAACATTACAAGAAGCATCATAGTTTGGGATCAAAATTAAGTTTTAGAACAAAACTTGATTTCCGGGTAAAAAGTTCCTTTTCAAACTCATTTAGGTAAAAATAAACCCCAAAACCACAAAACAGTACGAGATTCCAGCTCTCAGCCACCTTGGCTTTCTCCCGTCTCCACCATTAGATCCTTGAACTCCATCTTTATTTTCGGGGTCTATTCATTTTCTTGTTCAACCTCTCCACCTGCTTTTCTTCACTGTCTTCAGAGCTGGATTATCGAAAGTACCCTATGCTTGATTAGCAATTTCAATTCAAGGACTTGCTAAGACCCGGGATAAATAAATAGGTGACTACTTACACTATATATATGTGTATATATACATACACATATATATAATATATATACACACAAAACACATCTGTGTATATACATATATATATATACATACATACATACATATGAACTCTACCAGCTACAAAATATCCAAAATATATAAAGATCCAATGTCAATTTATAGCGCAGCCAATGATTTGACTCGTATTATTCAAGCCATCTTTCCAGTGGAACTTTATCTCCATTTCCAGACTTATATATGGGGCATATTTTACCTCCCAAATAATTCCTCGTTCCTCCAGAATACAGCACAAACACATTTCCCTTCATCTACGAATGTATCAATGAATAATGCGATACCTGACTCTTCATTTTTTTTTTCCTACGGCTCCTTTTGCCCATCTTTCTTGCTAGAAGTCTAGACTAGTATTCACGCCTCTAACTCACGCAAACAAAACCTTTTCATAAGTCTTCCCGAATTACTTGAATAGCTTATAAGAACGGCTCTCTCTCTCTCTCTCTCTCTCTCTCCTCACAATATTCCTTTGCCCCATTCCCCCGAGAGAAGACAAACAACAAACAAAACCTTGGCAGTCTCGTACAAGGTTACGTCACGAAGTCATTTCTGTGCTACAAGAAAGTTGGCCTGAGAGGAGGAAAAGAGGACAAGGGGAAGTGAGGGGTACGGAAAGGAAGAGATATAACTGTCACATAACTTTGAAAAAGATTCCCCTCGGCCCGAAAATGGATTATTTGAAAAATGGTTCACAGGCTTCCCGGCGGAAATCTCAGCGTTTTTGAGGGGCGGATTACGAAAGTTGGACCTGAGAATAATAACACAGAGAGGGAAAAATTACAAATAATTCTAAATGCCAAAATTAGGAATAATTTTGAATTCAGAGTAGCCTAATGCCCTGGACCGATGGAAACGCCAAATGTAGGGGGAAGGAGGATTCAACAAATAAGGGATAGATAATATAATCTCTAATAGATGTAATATTGTGATAGTAAAAGTTAACACAAGCAGGTTAACAGCCATACTTGCATTTGAAAGAGCAATGAAAACATCCTCTCGGTGTGTTTGCTTTGCTAAAGGAAAAACACGCACTTTTGTAGACTTCAAGGAAGACCAAAATAAATACATCCATAAAAGTAGTTACAACTTATAATTTCACACGAACTCTTAATTCTCTTACGGGAGAGAGACAGGTTGGTGAATTGGGGATTCTACGAACGTGTAATATAAAGTACATTTTATTACATTTACGATGCAGGGTACAAAAAAAATAGTATCCAGTTAAAATGATTAGACTAAGTATATATATATATATATATATATTATATTATATTGTGTTTGTGTGTTAACAGCCACAATGATCTCTTCTCAAATACTGTGCATTTTTGCCGACCTGATAAAAATGATCAGTAAATTATATATATATATATATATATATATATATATATATATATATATATATATATATATACATACGTGCGTGTCTAGCGGTCTATGAAGTCTTATGTTAATTGAAGCGTATGACTCAACTTTGCCATACTCGGACGCACCATACACTGTAGTGCAATATTCACAAATTAAATAAAAAATATAGCTTTACTGTCGCGACGATGCGCTGACGTCTGAATTATTATTCCTATTTTCCAAGCTCAAAATATGAAAAACCAGCAAATTCCTTCTGACACAAGTTTCTGACGCCCTACTAAAACGCACTAAAGAAATCTTAACTGGCCAAAGAGTCATCAGAGGCATCTTAAATGCATCTGATGCCAGCTATTTATTTTTTTTTGTTTACATCGAAAAGCAAGTAGCACTCAAAGATAGGGTACAGTATTAGGAACCCGCTTAAATCGACTCTATGTGAATGCAAGAGAATGATAACTTACTATAAGAGATTTTTTCTCTTTTTCAAGTGGTATAGACAGCAGTCTAGATTTCTAGAACCAACACAATAATTTTAACTATTCACGGAACTTGAAGGAGCATAGAAAATGCAGACATAAATCACTGAGGCTACGAATGTATTTTCGTTGGCGGACCAGAACCATACTTCTCGAATTCCTGGCAACACTATTTAGAAGAATGAGCGAAGAAACAGAACATAACAGACTTAGTCGAGGAAATTCATTATTTTTGGTCACACGCTAACAGCGAAGATACAAGCGTGAATGGTTTTATATTTGACACAATTTGCAATGTCATCTGTAGACACAAGACCAGCAGTTACTATTTTGAGTACAGGAACAGACTGTGTGAACTTGTCAACTGTGGGGTTACAACCACCCAACATCGTGAAAAAAACCATGGTAAATATCCTTAGAGAGAGAGAGAGAGAGAGAGAGAGAGATAACAGCTTTTCTAAGAGCAATATCTCACAGACAAACGGGCAGGCATTAATCAAAATATAATGCCAAAAGATTAGGGAAAATCCTACAAATAAACGAAATAGATGACCAAAGAAAACCCGGCAATAAAAACAAACGCTATAGAATAAACCTTATTCGAAAAAAAACCTATATAAATGACACCGGAAAGAATAAGTTTGAGATAAATACAAACAAAAGCACAAAGACCCTCGGAGCACTGTTTAGCGTCACGATTTCGTTATAACATTTGTCCCATACTAAGAAATTCCACTGGATACTCTTGAGCTGCAGAACTAAAATAAAGGGTAACTCGTACCTAACTTTAATGAATAGCCTTCACTCAAAAATAAGTACATAGGAAGCAGGGAACATACTTATGCTTTTCAGAATATATTATTTCAATTTCTTCATCCCACGAATAATGAAAAACTTACAGAACAGCTACCTAAATCTGAAAGATAATTACAACTATCAACTAATCGACGGCCAAAATACATTTTTGGATATGAGCAACTTATCAGTAACAAGGGCTAACGAGGCATACATCTATATATATACACAAGTGTGTGTATGTATATATATATATATATATATATATATATATATATATATATATATATATATATATAAATATATATATATATTACATAAACCCTAGATAAGCTGCAAGCCTCAACTCACTACTAATTCTTTATATAATAATAAATAAATAAAACAGCCGACAGTTCATTTCTAAAGTGAAATCATCCCGTGAGATATAATGCTGAACAAAGTTGGATAACATTCATTCCATTTGGTCCACCATCAAAGAGTCTGATCTCATCTTTCTCCCCTCTTTTTCTTTCAAAAGTAGAGAGGAGCAGCAGCAGCAAAAGAGCGAAAAATGCATTAATCGCAGACGAAATGTTTTAAAACTATCCCGGTTTCCGGAGGAAAAATATGAAACGTAGTATTAAAAAATGCTTTTTGTTTCAACAATAAAAAGCGCTGCATTTTTACTTCCTACAGCCCACAATATTTCCTGGAAACTTTTAACTGCCTCTCCAGAATAAAAGAGAAGCTACGAACGGATTCGTAATCACAGGGAAAGGGATAAAGGAGATTCAAAAGATAACAATAAGGAGAAAGGGTAAGTAGAGGAAGGAGTCTCTGCTTGCTTGCTTGCTTGCTTTCAGCCGGCAGACGCACGGGGTTTATTCAAGGAATTTCTAAGGAGATTATACAGATATTTCTACCGCATATAACAATATGTTTTCTGAAATCTCGCCGCAAGAAAGGAAGCAAAAGTTACATTTTCAGCAGCGGCTTGACAAAGATGACCTTATTTAAAACAGATGGCAACAAACAAACAACTTATTTTTAGAACATGCAACTACCATAGTAACATTATATGTTTCTTTTCCAACAGAAATAAAAGCAAATTAACGATAACTGCTAAAGTGACAAAAATAAAAATAGCATTTTGTTGACAAAGGGAAGAGAAAACCAAAATTGCTACTGCAGTTCAGCGAAAGTTTTTCCTCCTTTTTTTGTCGCATTTATTTCTAATATATAAAATCCTTTCCGTTTTGAACATTTCCAATGCCCCACACATATATATTTATATATAAAATTAAACACTGAACTTTCTCCATTCACACTTCAGCTAATGAATCGTGAATGAAGCCCCTGTACAGAAAGCTTCTATCTACCAGCACTCTGCACTGTTTACCTCTTATCTTGTTCATATTCTTTACTTTCTGAATGTTTAATCCCCTCCTTTCTAAAAAAACATTCTGCATAAAAAGAGTTCCCAGCTAAACAGGCACCTTTCTATAAAAATAAACATCCACAGGAGAAGAAATATTAACTATGATTTACAAAGGAAAATGTCTTGCAAAACCTCCCACCTAAAAGTAATTCTTAACCTATATCTAATCTCCAACTTGGCTGTAGGTACTTCACAAGTAACATTGTCTTATATAAACGTCAATTAACTCTTCCTTCACGGCAGAGCTACAGGGAAATGAAATCACTCCAGAAATGTAAGTCTCGAAGGATATCAATACCATTACTTTTCTTTCTACTTGAACATCCCTGTATCTGATTTTAGACACACACACAAAAAATATCTTTGAAATAATAGAGCAATTTCCAACTAACCTCAAAGAGTAAGGTCTATGTCGATGACAATAAGAATAAATGCTCTTCCTCACAAATGGTACAAGATATATATATACCACGGGCTCTCAAAACTTGATTGGTCACAACGGTCAAACCAAATACGTGGCAACAGGAATATTACAAGTGAAACTCAAGCAACTGCAAAGGTTGGAGAGGAACATACGATTGTACGTTCCTAGAGGGGCCTATCACTAAAGAGAGAACACTCTCGGGCGGGCATGGTAAAGACACTTCCTCCAATGCCAAGGCCTCGTTCATCGTTAATTTCACAAAACAAATTGCCCTTTATTGCGTTCGCCTGGGTTGGAGGTGAAGGATTCACGAAATGGAGACAGCACAAAAGATTCCAGTAACAATAATTTAGGGAAGATACGAGTACAATGAACATCATTCCAGCACCAATTATACTGGAATACGGGTTTTTGTTAAAGATCCTCATAAGAGGATGCGTCTCTGAATTAATGGTCTTTAATGTCAACATGTTGGCTTGCAATATGTAGACCATTACCTATTTAATGCAATTACTGAGTCGTAGTCATTGCTAGAGTTTAAAACTAACAATTACTTCAGCATTCCACTCAAAACGAAAATTAAATTTCGTGAGACCTTTTCCATTTTCGCATATGAGCCCACCATACACCAACAACCACAGCACACAAATGTGAGAGAGAGAGAGAGAGAGAGAGAGAGAGAGAGAGAGAGAGAGAGAGAGAGAGAGAGAGAGAGCTGCAAAGGATTGCAGCAATAAACATTCCAATCCGATTCTGGGAGACTTTATTGCCGCAGCAAAATGCCTACTTGGCCATTCTGCTGACATGAGGCAAATGGAACTTCGCAATAAATCAAAATTACATTCAGGTTCTGGGCTAAAACTTCCCTGTTCATAATGCCTATTCCATTCGCAAGGATGAACTCGAATATCCTAATGGCCTCCTGCTAAATTAGTCATATCCGAAACATATGAGGATGTCTTTTTTTCTCCTTTCCAATCATACAAAAATAAACAAATCTAGGACTAAAGAATTTCTGCTCAATCAGAAGAAGCACATAACCTGTTACATATAGCACATAAAAAGAATTCATAACATTTAAGAGAAGCCCGTCGGTAAGGGCAAAAAGGCAAAAATAGGAAGAACGGGGAAATGAGACGGAACATCATAATTTTGTCTGGAATCTTGACGCACGTAATAAACATCCCTCTAACTGAGGAAAGGCAAGAGGAATTATGAAATGCACACTCACCGTCTAAATTCCGAGGCTTAGTGGTGAGTGAAAGAACTGTCTCAGAACTAAGTAAATAAATAAAACGGATAAAAAAATAAAAAAAAGATGAACACTAAAATGACGCCAATAAAATCATTTTACATCTATGACTGTATTCAAGTCTATCCAAGACGAATCAACAAGCCGATTTATCTAATGATTATTAAAACACTACTCAATCTAAATTCTCAAGACTATAAAAACAATAACCTGTAAATGACATAGATACCGTGATATCGCGGTTCTTCTACTTAATAAAAATACGTTGACTGCTCGAAGTAAAACCGTGAACATAAACTAAATGAAACGAGAACATGTATTATGTCACCACGCACACAATGTTTATTTCGTATATGTTTTCACCTTAATCTTAAAATGTATATTCTTTTACCCTTTGCTTCTTATAATTTACTTTGCTTGTTTTTTGTCATTTTGCGATGCAATTTTAACTCAATTTTCAATTATATATAATTTTAACCTTCACTTCTTTGAAATTTACCATGTATGTATTTTTAGATTTTCACGGTTTTATTTTGTTTTCTTTTATAGCTTGAAAATGAAGCCTGGAGATTTGAAACGTCGCAATAAAGTATATACATGAACGTTTTCTGGTGTACTTCCGTGCCTCCTTGTTTATATATAATACACATACACACACACACACACACACACACACACACACACATATATATATATATATATATATAGATATATAATATATATATATATATATATATATGCAAACAAAAGCAAAAGCGAGTAAACTACAAAGAGAGACGTTTTACAATTTTACAATACACACTATCTTATCATTTCACACGCACTAAACTTAGAAAATATTCAGTAATAACGGTGAAGTATCGTAAATTGCATGTGTATTAGCACTGCAATTAGGGTTCTACTTAATTACAATTTATTCAAGAATGGAAGTGCTAATCTTTATAGAACGGTCTGTTTAAATTCACCAGGTCCTTTAGGGCGGGAGCGTGAAGCTATTCAAGGCTGCTCTTATGGAAGATGAGAAAAATTCTGAATAATCTCAAAATTCTCTTTACGGTCCACCTTCAGCGAACGAAAATTTTGCTTGCATTTGTTTCAATAAAAAAAATACTCAACCGTAAAAATCAGTACAACTTCGATAACAAGAGTGATAATGAAAATCACACTGGGCATTTCTTTTTATTCTTTACTGAACTAATTTCCTGATGAATAACATTATTCCGTACATTGATTTTCTTATCTTGAAAATCAGTCTTTTAACTGATATCTCAACTATGACGGATTAGGAACGCATACAACTAAGAAATATAATTTCATTTTTTATTGTATTTTACATAATATTTACCATTCCTATAGGACGCATCAGTCGCCAGACTAAGTTTTTTTTAACCATTTCATTAGTGAATTGAGAAAGAAGCGCCAGTTAGTCATATACGTATGTGCCTACTTCTTGTTATCAAGGCTACAAGTGATGCAAGTGCAAAAGCAGAATACAAATCAAAATATCTAATTTGCAGCTTCAGACCTCAATAGAAAAATGCAACAGGTAAAAGTACAGTGCTAATTCACATTTTTTTCTATATGTACAAAGTTTTACTGTTTTACGTATTAACGTTTCTCCTACGGGTCTGATTCCTAGAAACAGACATTGCAAGGTCTACTGTGAATGCTTACATATTCATAAACGAGTCGCAGTGCAGGTTTACACATCAACAAATACGTACATATACAAATCTCCCAGTCTATACTCTGAATGCATAAATGTATGCATATAAAACTATTCTATATAATTACATATCAAATACAAATGTAAATGAATATATATATATATATATATATATATATATATATATATATATATATATATTATCTGTTTCATGAAGATGCAAGAATATGCGATTTGCTCCACAGGGACAAATGGGGAAAATCTTGCTACCTGAATCAAACAGCATCAGTATTATATACGCAAATACAACAAAAGCAATGCAATCAATGTATACATTACGGCGAATGTAATGGTGTAATAGGCTGGACAAGAAGCAGAATATTGTTCAAAAGTAGTAAGTAATTATATAGGGTGGTGCTTACTGGAGAGTGTTTGTACTCGAACTAGCAATAATGAGGACTTCAATGGGAATACAGGACTTGACAAAACAGATCCTCTATTAGTAAATATTGCCCAACAACAATATAATATTGACAAGGTCTTGTTTACTCCTTGACGATCATTATGTAGTGTGAAGAACGGCGTTTCTCTTGTTTTTTATTTTTTTTCTGTTTGCAAATATTACGATGTATGTTTTGAACTACTGTGTACTTTAGTCAATAAAAGCTCTTGAAAATGGCCGGTGGAGGCCGAAACGGTAGGGCAACTTGAACAACTTTCTTCAATTTCCCTATGGAGCAAATCGCATATATATAACATAGATGTTAAAAGTTTTACGTTTATATTTATGAAAAAAAAAATCTCGATAACCCGAGCCCCCACCTTTCCTTTCATTCGTCGGTCTGCTTCACTGTTTAACATTTCATCGATCAAGACTTGATTAAAAACAACGTCTGCTAAGTGGAAAAAAAAAAAAATAGATTTACGGTAATCCTGACTCCCTTACAAATCTTTCCAAACCTTTTATCCTTGCTGGGCACAACTTTTTCTCGCTAGGCAAAACAAACTGAATAGCGGCTGGTGCAAGGACGCCATTACTTTTTATGACAGCAGATTCAGAGGGGAAAATAATTATAACTGAATTTCCTGCCGCCGAAGGCCTCTAATTGTCGACAGAATTACTTCTTTGGCCACCCTAAGAAAGATCTCTGGAAGATAAGAAGTTGTGTGTTTTACGCCCGGGCCTGTCCACTGGTGTCACTGAGGATTAAGACCTGTCGCGGAACACTCTCGCCCCGTTTTCCCTTCTCCATCCCCCCCCCCCCCCCCTCCTTTTCACAACTGTATTTTCAACAGATCCTGATGGCTGTAAACAACCGGCCCTCCCCCCTCCCCTTATCGTCATGACAACGGCAATCAAATTACACACCCACCACTGGATCATGGGGGAGATACCAACACACACACACACACTTGAAAGCTTTGCAGACTCGTTACAATGATTTTCGTTATAGGTTGAACTGTCTAAATGAATTCGGTGAAATCAGTTCCATTCTCATTTCCAAAAAATCGACATCGTACGAAGCTTATTTCTCTCTTTCTTTTTGATTCTAGCAAGTCACTATATGAGGTTGCTAATAACACGACGTTTTTTTTTTGACAAAAAATTAAGGGTTGTGCCAAAAGACAACTGGGTTGCCCGAATGTGCCATAACGAGGCTGGACCACATACTTTGAAAGGCAAAATGAGAAATATATATTTTTTTATATATATACTAATATAATATATATATATATATATACATATATATAGATATATAATATATATATATATATCGTATATATAATATATATATATATATACATACATATATGTATATATATATATATTTTATATATATATCGATATATATATATATTATATATATATATATATAGATATATATATACACAAACACAGGTAAGCATCCATAAGCTTTATGCACACAAGCAAAATCAAAATAAGAAACATCTATCTGCCCTTAAGAAAAGTTATAAATGCTAGAAAAATAATAACTAGTTTCTTGCAACCAGCGCTTTCCTCTCTTGTCTTGACTCCCCCCCTCCTCCTCCTGTGGCCTTCTCAGCCCCAAGGACCCAAATGACCAGACAGCCGTTGCCTCGGTAGACAAAAACCCAATGTTTTCTTTTCCGATAACACGAGAACCTTCCAAATGTTTTCTGTGTCACTGCCCGTGTTTACCTCGATAAATATAAGTTCAAGGTTTTGCGCTTCGCAACAGCAAATACCCACTTCTTCCACATATACGCCGTTGTTAATTCCCGTCTGTCTACAATGTGGAAAAACACTTAGAAGTTGTTGGGAGAACAGGATTTATGTTGTTTAGAAGGTAAATTAATTCAAAATAAGACTGAAATATACATTTGGAAGCTTTTGGGAGAACAGAATTTGTGTTATTTAGAAGGTAAATTAATTCAAAGTAAGACTAAAATAACACTCCGTTCAAAATTCGATTAAACTTCTCCAATTTATGGTTTTGAATGTAAAACAAATTTTCTTCCTGTCATAAAGCAATTAAGAAGGTTAGACTCGAAAATGATCTCTATGGCTAAATCTAAATCTAAATGTGAGAGAGAGAGAGAGAGAGAGAGAGAGAGAGAGAGAGAGGAGAGAGAGAGAGAGAGAGAGAGAGAGAGTTGCAAAATCTTTATGTAATAATTTCATTCCAATTTAAAATTCTTTCAAGCCAAATACAAATACCGACAGAGGACATTTTGCAAAGAGAAGTTATTCCTTTAATACTTTTATAAATACAGGTACGGCAGCAAACACAAATAATAAATAAATATATTTATAGACATCGTTTAATTCGTTGTTCACCAGGAGCAGAAGCGCTTATCATAATATTCAAATCAAGGCGATATTTTTTGATGGACAACCAAAACTAACCTTCTTTCAATACACTACCAGCAACAGCCAGCAGAGAAATATATATAAATTCAAAAATTAGAAAAAAAAATTCTCGGCACATTTCAAGACAAAGACGTAACATTTTCTTTTTTAATAAATGAGGCGACACGAAGCGTCACCCGAAAAGCGCCGTCAAAATATGTGCCATTTGTAAAGTACCTCCTCCATCGGAAGCGTAACCTTTCGACTTGGGGTCCCCCGTCAATAAATGAGACTCTTCTAAATGAAAGTTCTCAATAAATTAAATGAAGCGTAAGTGTGTGTATGTATTTATGTATGTATGTATATATATAATATATATAATATATATATATATACACATACATACATATACATACATACACACACACACACACACACACACACATATATATATATATATATATATATATATATATATATATATATATATAAATAATAAATATGTAGAGTGAATTCGACCTTATGCTAATCCTGTAATGTCAGTTTGGATACTAAGCCTACTTGTACGATGTTTTTGCTCTGTTTTGATCAATTGTGCCTCAAGTAAAGGGTCGTGTAGACCGAAAGATCTTGGCAATTCTAGTCTTTTCATTTTCCTCCGTGGCATCACCTTTATTTATACATAGAATTTCGGGATCAAGTTATTCATATATATATATATATATATATATATATTATATATATATATATATATAGCATATACTCGTATTGTGGTTTATACTAATTTTTTAGCCTTACTCTTGCATACACTGACTGCCAACTTTCTCTTCAACAAAACATTGTCAAATTCTGTTGACACAACCTAAAGTTTTTGTTCTCTTTCTTGAACTAATAATGTATATGAGAGAATAGCCATTCCACACTCCATCAACAACACTTAATATCACTTCATATAACGTCCTTCCTATGATTTCTGGCATTCACTAGCTCCAAAAAAAAAAAAAAAAAAAAAATGGCAAAACATCCTTGTCTCAGACTACACTTACACCAAACCAGTCACTCCCAAATCTAAAAAGTGTAGCTTAAGCTTTACCTTCATCATAAACTTTTAATTGCTCAGAACAACTTTAATTATATGCCAAAAATACTTTATTAGCACCCGGACCCCCTCACGTTTTCCTTATCAATTTGTATCAGTTCAATCATGACCATTTTAAAAGTCCTTTTTCCTCTATAATTCCATACTTATGACGTCACTGTTTCATAAAGACTTGATCCAAGAAATGAACTGAACTGAATCGAATTTAGGCCAGAGGCCTATGAGGTCAGGTCATCTGAGCGCTGAAGCGGAAACTGACAGTAAAATCTTTGCACGGCGTAACAGGAGGAAAACCTCAAAGCAGTTGCACTATGAATCAATTGATAGGAGAAGGTGGAAAGTAAGATGGAAGAGAGAGAATACGAAAGGAGGTGAAGTAAAAGAAATGAAGGGGGGTTGCAGCTAGGGGCCGAAGGCACACGCTGCAAATAACCTTAAGTAATGCCTACAGTGCACCACGTGAGGTGCACTGCCGGCACTATCCCCCAAAGGATTGATCCAAGAAACTTCTTTCTTCCTTCTGTCAACTGTCTCATTTTTCCAGCTAAAATCCTACCAAATACCTTGACTGGCATAATAAATAATGCTGTATACTTTAGAAAAATTTTTAAAATTGCAACAATTCCAACCACTCTTCGTTTCCATGGCAGACCCATTACAATATTTCAACACCATTTTCATCGGCACCGAATTCCCCTCATCCTGAGAAGCAGAATGCTACTAACAGGCGGTTAAATGCAAAATGCCTAGGAAGAATGGGTATTAAGTAATCAGACAAAACACAAAGTATCATTAGCGGTATTATTTTGAAAAATAAGCTCAATTACCGAACTGAACAAGAAACCACCAATCAAAAAATGCTGTGAATTGCACCCGAGAGGTTGTCACATAATGCAAAGCGCTTATAGCTTTAGAAAACTATATAATTAAGTTACTTGACGTTCGGCTTATGGCAGCAATCGGGGTAGCTGCCAAAATCAGATAAATTGCTGATATAACCCGACCTACCATAATGTAGGATCATAATAAAAAAATAATTTCCCTGTAATCAACTCCTAGAAAATGAGATCTCTTATCGACTTCATTATCCCAATTACGTCCGAATAATTATCTGTCATTAATTCAGTTTTACGCCAGAAATTACGATAGTCATTTTTCCACGAGTAGTTGCCAATAAATGCAAAATGTCAACCTTCAGGGGCAACTTATTAATCGCCAAAAATTACTCCAAAATGAGAAGTATAAAATTAATCTTATACAAAGGAAATTCGTTCAGCTCATCACTTCCCTAACTGGATATTAAAGCGACCAGTTGAAAGAATGTATAAGAGGAAAATGTGAAGAAAACTTTGAGATATCTAAAAGGAAATATTAAAAATTAGCCTGATTATATTAAAAGT
>NC_061102.1:30525955-30528455 GCF_015104395.2 Macrobrachium nipponense | reverse complement strand
TAAGGGAGTCCATCAACATGCTGAATCGTTAATACCTGTGTCTAATACCAAACGTCATCTAATCATCTGGGGTATTCAATCCTTAACGAAAGGAAGACAGCATAAGAATTCAGGGGCAAATATGAGCACTGATAATGATTTACCATCTTAGCACAACGATTCATCAAAGGTACCAACAAACTCTATTAATATTTTACGTAAATTAACAGCGCTGCAAGCACAGAACACTTTGATGACACAAAGTTGACCTAAGCACGATTCCTACGAAAGTTTAGTTGCAGATATTTCGGAGACGACTTTCAGGACTGTTACTAAAAAAATATTTCTTAATGCGATTCTATAATACCTTTTGAGATAGTGGTGTGTGTGTGTGTGTGTGTGAGAGAGAGAGAGAGAGAGAGAGAGAGAGAGAGAGAGAGAGAGAGAGAGAGAGAGAGAGAGAGAGAGAATTTAACATCTGCAGTTTAGGAGCCGACTGCAGTGAACGTAAGGAAACTGAATTTTTCTTTATTTTGTAGAAATCTAAAGCAATGCGTTCGGCTTCATTGTAATAAGAGCAGGTTCATTTCACTGATGTCTTTTCTTATCGATCTTTGGAACCAAGGCAAGAAAAGGCTGAAATAAAGCCAGCTATGCAGGACAATGAAAGTAAGACTTGAAAACGAAAATGGAATCCGAACTCACTACGGTTCTTTGTCGGGAACAAAATATAAGAAGTGCTTGAGAAGAGAAACGCAATCTTTAAGTAGAAGAAGAAGAAGAAGAAGAACCGTAACTTTAGAAAATACCAGGAAACGTTTTGAGCATTGCTATCCTAGAAAAAAGAAAAAGGGTAAGATAAGACTGTCCAGGAGAAAATAAACGAATTTCTCCTCAGTTACAAAGCGCTCCAGTCCAATTTCGCCGGCGGTCCCCTTCCTGTAACTACGCCAGTCCCAGCGTCACTGCTCAATTCATTCATCTGTTATTAGTTCCGCTTTCTCTTTCATCAGTGTCTAATTAAAACGCTCAGGAGTTTTCATTCCTTGGGATAATTCCTTTTAATTTACAGGGTGGAGAATGCTGGCAGCCAGATCAATCGACGGGGAAAAATTTGAACGCCAACTTTATAACCAAAAGCAAAACATAGTGGATTATAAATGAACTAACTTATTCATGGCTTAGCCATTAGATAGACTTGAAAAGCCACCAGATAACGAAAATTACTGGAAAAATACGAGGAAAAACACGAAAAAAAACACCTCATAATCCATATTTTCACATACAAAAGATAAAAATATAACTCATCTAGAGTTAGATTTTTCTTCAGTGTCTCATGACAAAATACTATAAATCACGATGATTTTCGAATGTGAATTTGTGTCTTGTGATCATGTATTCAGCGTCTCTTAATCTTCTTTCACTTCTTACTTGTGCGTTTTATACACTATCATAATTATATATAGCAATAATGTACAGTTTCATGCCAATCCCACAATTTTAATTCGTCAGCATATAACAAATTAATAATTTCTTAAAATTGATGAGACCAATAGTCCTTTAATCAGTTCGCACCATAAAACGCATTAAAATTTTATAATCATGACAAATAAGTAATTAACTCCCGGATAATTCTCGGCATGAAAAACGTTTACTATGTACACTGTGTCTCGACTAATGAAACGCCAGAGACCATCACATCGGACAGGGACATTAATCTCTCAAGTCCTAAATTCATAGTCAGCGAAAAATTATGGAGAACTAAAGTTTTCGAGAACCCGATTTTTTGGAGATTGACGGAACACATCCACTTTCGACACAACACCGCTAAAAGAATATGAAAAGCTTAGCTTCTAGAAGGTATGCGCTTATCGCAAACACAGGGGTACCTTTTAGAATGTCAAATTACTGCAGTTCTGCATTTATATGAAATCTATGGAACAGATTTTTCAATTCCCGCTACAAACCTACAATTCAGAATCACCTTTACGGATACCTTAGTTCGACGTCAAGAGAAAATGATTAGCTTCAGAGGTCCATATCTAACGCTACCGTTAGTGTTCCACTAAAGAATTTATTATGTTTAAGAGCTGGAATATCCCTGTTTTAATGAGCATACATACTTATGAATGACGCAGAAAGGCACTGACATTGCCCTGCAAGCTTCCACAGAAAAGAAATGCCCGTTTGTAATAAAAGAGAAATAGAATGCTTTGTAGTACCGGTCATTTCGGGAATTATATGTATATACATACATAAACATATATCACTTACAAAATATCACTTCATGATAAAAAAAAAAAAAAACAAGGATGGAAAATGTGTTTGAACTGATACCCTGAACTCCTAAGACAGTCGCACAGGAGTTATAGTAACTTGAAAGGTTTGCAAAAGTTAGGTACATTCTCACCAGTCAAGCGATGCAACTAAATGTTAGACCACAAATGACCTAGAAGACACAAATAACACCATAATTACTATATTCAGTTATGGATAACATAACTTAGAGCTTGGCAAGGTT
>NC_061102.1:30508455-30523455 GCF_015104395.2 Macrobrachium nipponense | reverse complement strand
AGACCTCCTAATGTATTACATCGATAATTACGAAACGATGGAATATAGGCAGTTATACATCTGTCTGTCCTCTTCCCTTTATATATATAATATATATAATATATATATTATATATATATATATATATATATACACTCACATATATATACAATATATATAGAGAGAGAGAGAGAGAGAAATTGGTTTTACACTACTTCTAATGGTTATTCTCTTTCTTTCTTCCCCTCGGTCTAATAACTGGCTCTGCTTTACCACCTTCCAAACACTAAGAACAAGGCCTATCACTAAACACTAATTTTTCTTTTCTTTTCTTTTATCCCCATTCTTCGTAAACCTTGGTCCCTGCTATTGCTTTGAGATTATCTACGGTTTCGGACAACAATTGCTTATTATAACTGCACCACTGTAGACTTTGTATTCCATCATTATTCATGCTTGGGTAAGAATAATTTTCCCGGGCGAATTATCCACGTAACAAGACAACTTTACCAACGAAGGCGAAAATTCATTTAAAACCACTCGCTTCCCAGCTGGACGCCTACTCTTGTACTTAGCAAAATTCTTATATTCACGAGGGTCTACATTACATTAGTTTTATAATGAAATGAAGAAGTTTTCCATATAAAGCTCTCCAGTTTCGTGAAAATTTGAATCACTTCGTTCCAAAACCGATCCTGAATCTTACTTCTCTACGAAGTACATCTCAAACGTTTACCTACAAAAACAGCAAAATGTCATAACTGCCTCCCGGAGGTAACATAACACATACCAAGAAGGTACCTCTACTTATTGTCTGTAACATTCCTCTCATACATCAGCTTTTTGTCTTGTGAAATTCTTCGTCATTGATCTTAAAAAGGACTAAAGAATTTCTGGGTTGTTTCCAGGCAAATCTCTTACGAGGGTATTAAATCAAATGATGATTTCTCGAAATGCCTACCAAGCCATAATAATTCATATCAACATAATTGGTCTGCCCAATCTCGATAACTTAATTAATTCCGAGGAACAATTCCTCCCGCATCTAGATAATAGTTCATAATTGATTCCAGTTGTCAGTTTGTATGAATTCCACACCGACCTCCTTAATTCCTCGTGGTATTTTTCATTATTAATAATAATCGTGCCTTGACACGGATTTTGAGCATTGCTTTAAGACATGGCAACTATAATCCTTTAAGACATGGCAACTATAATCCCAGTCTGTTATTAATAACGACGATAAACTATTACCTTTTAAAATGATTTCTAATATTTTCAGTTTCTTCCAAATCTAAATCGTACTTTCTCGCAATGACATTTTTTTTTACTGCGAATGAAGTGTTAAGAAATTTTATTATATTAATATAGATTTTTACTAGTATATCTATAAAACCATCTGAAACCAGGTAACCATATCAGACGTTTGTGTAGTGATTATTCAAAAATTCTTTCAACATCAATATTAACATTCGTATCATATATCACAATATAAATTTAAGATATATTTTCGCTTAAGATCTCCTTGAAATTGTCCACGAGTAATATCCTATGAAATGTCAGCATGCCAAGGATACGAAATTGATGAAAAAAAAGAAAAAGAAAATACGTATCTTTAACATCAAACGACAATATCCTGGCTTATGACGCACACGACAGCAACCCAGATATGCAAGGGAGATCCCCAGAAATCGCGATATTCAATATACATCGCACGGAGTTACGGAATGGGATTTGGAGGGGATTTCATGTCTAATCTAGAGTTACAGGTGAAGAGAGACACAAGCCCTCACATATACAAGAGAACCGGGAGACATTATGCTATATGTATCTCAAATGCCCCGGCATCACGGAATCTGCACCCAACACATCGCCACTAAAAGGTCATATGCCGAGGGATTCAACGAGCGCGCGCCGCGAGAGCAGATAGCTTTCTGTAATGTTAACGATAACGATGAAAAGAAATATCATCCTTTTACGAGGCAAATTTTTTTAACACAATGAAATATGATTTGCATTTTTAAGCGTTCATAAAATTAAGCGAGTAAAACATGCGCTAAAATGTCTTCGGCGCAATCGAGTTTTCTGTACAGCCACCGAAAAGAGAGACCCTATCTTTCGGTGGTCTCGGTATAATGCTGTATGAGCCGCGACCCAAGAAACTCTCAGCCGGCCGCGGTGGCCTGTGTTTTTGCGGTGACAGAGGCATGATCATGACTAACTTTAACCTTAAATAAAATTACAACTACTGAGACCAGAAGTTTGCAATTTGGTAGTTTGATGATTGGAGGGTGGCTGATTTGCAACCCTCTAGCCTCAGAAGTTGTTAAGATCTGAGGGCGGACAGAAGTGAGGACGTTCAAACAAAGCTTGCACAATAGTTTTCTTTTTAGAAAACTAATAAAAAGGAATAAAAAATGTTAACGCATTCATAAAATTCTAACATTAATAACAATGAGAGAGAGAGAGAGAGAGAGAGAGAGAGAGAGAGAGAGAGAGAGAATACGGCTCGTTAAATTAAATTAACATCATAAAGCAGATGATTATAGTATGTCACAGTGGTCACTGTAAGTACAGAAGAAATACGAAAAAATGTTGCGTACAGAAAACTAGAAATGAATGCATAAATGTCGGAGTCAAAAATGGAGAATCCCACCACACAGCAACATGCATACTGACTGACTGATTGATTGAGTCTGAGAGTAGACCTGGCATCAGCAAGATCAGAAATTCAATAGGAAAGGAGGATACCAAATGATCAACGTTCAACTTTTAATTTCACAATGGATATACAGTGAGACTTACACACGTGACCCTTAAGTGGGAGAAACTATTTCATACCAAGAGAGAAAAGAGAGGAACACAACCTTCTCTGGATGAGCGATCAACTAATTAATAAATCAAATGCCTTTAAGACTCGAGGTACTAGGATAGAACGCTTTGATAACATGTAAAACTATATGATTTTATTCACTCAAGTCCGCCATTTAAATCCGAATCCCTCATCTTGATGCTGTAATCAGATGCGGATATTAAATTTCATCAGAAGAATATGTCATTATGTACATAATGACCTCATAATAAAACAATAAGACTGAAGTTATATCAAACAATTTTTTTTCGTTTATTCTGAAGAAATTATTAGCGTTGACACTAGACTGGTTAATAATGATTCATATTACAGATCTCAGAGAGAGAGAGAGAGAGAGAGAGAGAGAGAGAGAGAGAGAGAGAGAGAGAGAGGGAGAGAGGGGCTCTCAGCTCGTCTCCCGTCGCCTTCTGTGCCAACTTGAGACTAATTACGTAGTCAACGATGTTCTGGAGCCTGGCGGCGTTAAGGTGGAGCTAATAGCCAGTAGGCTCCACAGCTCGCTTCCTGTGCCTGTTGGCAAATCACTCCAGTCTCTCTTGACTCTATACTCAAGCAGAAGGAGGACGTCCAGTTTTCGTCTGTCGCCTAACATCACAGTCTGCAATTACGCCCTTCTAAGGGTGCTCATTCCTCTGCCTTAAATGGCGACATTTTGGAATTCTCCAGTTGCAAAAATGACTATTAAAGTAACTATAAAATGTGCTGGTTGCCTTGGATCATGTCAAGATTAGCGAACCCACTATTTTTCAAGACGATATCATACCAGATTATATATATATATATATATATATATATATATATATATGTGTGTGTGTGTGTGTGTATATATATATATGTGTATATATATATATATATATATATATATAGATATATATAAATCAAAGTGGTATAATATAATATTGTCTTGGATAATAGTGGGTTCGCTAATCTTGACATGATCTGTTGCCTTTTCGTAGATGCAGCTTATTATGACTCTATAGACCTCTTTGCCTATTGTGATTTAGAGAATGATTTTTTGCGACAGCCTTAATCATTAGAACATGAGAAACATATCTCAACTGAACGTTGTAATATGACATATAATATCTTAATTTCTAGAGCATAGGTCGACGCTATTAATAAGAAAATTGGCTCACATAACTCAAAAATATTCTAAAGAAATATAAAATGGAAAACCTGGACAAAAAAAAAAACTCTCCTAAAGAAGTTTAAGTGTGTCACTAGCACAGAATTGAAACTAAAAGGAAAACGGATAATAAGTATTGAAAAGTAGTGAAAGAGGACCCATATGGCATAGTTGTTATATCTTGAATTGTACAACCGATATACACTGGTCAGCCACAGAGAACCTACAGCAAGAGGCGAAGATACACTTGACATTCTGCTTGAGACAACAAAAAGGTATTTGTCTTGTAACTGACCTAAAGGCAATTTCTTTTTTTTATTACCAATATCATACCCAACTCTTATGAGAGTTATTCAGTTCTTGAAAGGTATAGAGAGCTTCCTCGCACGTCCCCGCCCCGCAACACCCCCCCCCCCCCCCCAAAAAAAAAAAAAAAAAAAAAAAAAAAAAAATTCTTATGATGACAAGAAGGTATAACAAGTATTTTCGGCTGACTCGTAGAGAATTACGGAATTTTAAAATATAACCCAAAGCCTGGAATCAACATTTATTTTTCTTATTAAACTGATGGTGACAGTCAAGTATCCTGCTCGATCACTGCAAGGAAAGTAGTATGCGTTTTTAGGGCTTTCTCTTTAAATGATGACTCAAATTCCTCTTTTCTCTTTAAATGATGACTCAAATTCCTCTTTTCTCTTAAAATGACGACTCTAATTCCTCTATTCTCTTTAAATGATGACTCTAATTCCTCTGTAGTAGAAATCTGTTCAATGATTAGGAAAACACAAAGTATGCAAGAACTTCCGCATTAAAAGTAGGAATGATCTAACCATTTCACTTTGAAGTTCACTACTTCCACGAAACATCAGTACTTAATTAAATCTATAACATTTAAATTCAGTTCCTTTCTTTGCAGAGGCAAACAAAAATGTTTTTTTGCTTTGGGGTAAAAAAAAAAAAATAATGTCCCAAAGGAATAAAAACGCAAACGTCCCGTAGTGGCAAAACTTCCGAGATGTCTTTAGATATCTCCCAAAACATAAGAACTTTGTGATGAGGAAGGTATTTTGTTAAGGAAAATAAAGTTTGTGGTATGTTTTCAACAATTCACTCATCAAACGACGTTCAAAATCAATCAGTTAGCGAAAGACTTGACTGAGAGAAGGAATTGTATATCCATGTGAATTGAGTATCCAACTCCCACCAAAAAAATATAGCCATGCGAATTGTATTTCCATCCCCCCCCCCCACAAAAAAAAAAAGAAACTAGGAGTTTATTTCAACAATGACCATCATACAAACCTTAGTGTTTAGCACCACCCTTTCCTTATCCAGCCAGGCCACAAGGTAACAAACAAGAAGAGGAGAAGGCGGGAGAGCCGCTTAGTTCAGGGAAACAAAAGATCCATTTCTTGACGAGGAAGAAAAACAGAAGCCTGGAAAGATTTCTGCAACCGAACAGCAAAGGGAAAGGAACAGCAGCTGAACGGTTATCTCTGTTATCCAGAGAGGAAACGTGGGATGCGTTGTCCTGTCGGGTGTTAAGAAGCTAACTCAGAGGAGGATAAGCTCCTATTCACGTAGAGAGAGAGAGAGAGAGAGAGAGAGAGAGAGAGAGAGAGAGAGAGAGAGAGAGAGAGAGCATGGCAACCTGACACTCGAGGTGATGTAAGAGCAGGGTTAAAGACGATGATTAAATTTGGAAAAAATATTCCAGACACTGGTGGATAGGGGGTATTTATATATTAATAACTTGTCTGTGGGAAATTATGTATGGCTGCGCAGTGACGCTCCTAGATTTGTAAACGGAATGGAATATAAAATTTAGGCCTATGGGCAAGCACTAGGACCTGTGAGACCATTTAGCGCTGAAAGGGAAACTAGGAGAAAATGCTTTAAATGTGTAAAATGATGAATACTTTGTAGTTGCACGATGAAATGATTGTTAGGAAACGGTGGAAAAATGAGATAGAAGAGAAAATGAACGATGGTACAGTAATAGCAATAAAAGGGGTTGCAACTATTGGCCGAAGGGACGCTGCACAGACCCTCAAGTCCGAGTGAGGTGCACTGACGACCATACCCAACTGTGGGGTATTAAAGGCGTATTAAGAATACTTAGACTTCTCAGCTTGGAAATGAGTTAACAAAGAAGAGTAGACAGGCTCAGTTAAATAACCTACAAATATCTCAAAAACAAATATGCCACTTTGTTAAACAAAACAAACCTCACAAACGTTATCAAAACGAGCACGCCTAAAGACTCGGTGCCCCGCAATTCACTTGACTACTTTTTAACATATTTCACTTTCTCTCATTCACTTTCCCTTTCTACTGGATTACATAACAATATCACAGAAGCGCAAAGTTCCGCCCAATAAAAATTCCATTACCTACTATTTCCCAAAACCAAAATTACATAAGGTAAGGACTTCTCATTAACGGCAAACGTACAACACCTTATGAAAAGGGGAACCCCACAAAGTCAATGCCCTACTTCTAATTAACTTTAAGGCACAAGTAAAGTTAAAAATGATGAATTCAAGGCTTTACGGACGCTGACATTGAAAGCATACAAAAGCCTACTTACATACGACAGCGAGAGTCAATTCACCCCCACTTAGTAATATACTCTTGAGGAACTAAAGCCAGCAAGTTCTAAATATCAAAGCGTCTACAGACGACGCCTACCTTCCGTTTCCCTGCCAACGCTTGGCCTTTCAAATACGATTTGCCCTGACATAGCAACCTTAACTCAACCAGTTCAGGGAAAAGTGGCCCCATGCCCTTCATTTCTCATCTGAGACTGCGTGGGAGCGCAGACAAAAAGTCACAGGTATTACATTACATCTAGGTCGTTTTACATCGGCATCCGATTTCTGCATTTTTCAAATGGGAGACGGTAAACTTTTACTTGCATATATTATTATGACATGACTGACAATTGATTTCTTTATAAAGTAAACCCGCATTAGAAAAACAAATTCATTGGCCTCAGAAATAATTTATGGTCAGAAAATAATTTAATACAAACTTCGTTATGAAACAACAATCCGCTACACATGGAAAGGCTTTGACTACAACCAACCGTTTCAATAAATGAAATACATAAAATCCCCATTATGAAGCACGCCTTACTTTTCCATGGATCTACTAAGCATGTGCTTCAGTGAAATTTGAGAACATTTAATATTTTGTTCCTGACAAAGAATAATGCTTTTCACCAAAAAAGAAAACAAAAGAAAAAAAAATTATTACACTGTACACGACTGCAAAGATATACATAAACTGGTACTGAGATCCAAATGTGACCATTAATATACTAATAATGTTCAAGTAAGCACCACCTCGCATATTCATTTCTGCTTGACCTCTTCCCTTTCTTCTCTTTCGTGCAAACCTGACTAGAAACGAGGAAGGTGCCAGTCTCTCCAGACTTCACAAATAAAACTCAGTCGCACCTATCCTTTGATAATTCGTCAATTTTACCCGTCCGTCAATATTTGCCTGCACAGCAGCAGCAGCCCCCCCCCAAATGAAGTTTGGGATTCATATTTACAAGATCAATAACCAGTCGGCGGCCAAAGAGATTCTAATGATTTTGCTATTTGTATTTCGAGTTAATGAATTTCGACAAACCGCACCGTCCATGCGCCACAATGAACTACATTTCGAGGTTAGCCTGCGAGAGTGCCATTTCAACATGAACTCCCACCCCTATCTCTCCTCTCTCTCTCTCTCTCTCTCTCTCTCTCTCTCTCTCTCTCTCTCTCTCTCTCTCTCATACATCTGTGTGTACATATGTGTATATATATATATATATATATATATATATATATATATATATATAGATATATATACACACACATATATATACACACACATATATATATATATATATATATAATATAATATAAATATATATATATATATATATATATATATATATGCGCACACAAACACACACGTTTGATTATTAAACCATTCCCAAGATACTGACTTCAGAATAACAACAAATTAGAATAATGGACATGAAATACATATTACCAAATTTCAAATTCAGTAATAATAATAATAATAATAATAATAATAATAATAATAATAATAATAATAATATCAATTTAATCATCACCAATCTTACTTTTCATTAACACTGTTATTGACAGTAATGTCTCTTAACAGAAAGCGAGAACAATATCCTGAGTTATTAGTAATTAATATTCAAATCAATTAAGAGGGAGAAGGGATTCCCTCATTAAAACTACATAGCTCAAGGAATCAATAACCTTTGGTTATCGGTAAGCTTGTAATTACTTTTAATTATTTTAATCACTTTAATTTACCAAGCCAAGTAGAAGTTTCACTGGTTTAAAAAAAGTGAGAACTACACTGAGCCCTCCAGAGCCTAAGAAAAAATAGTAATTGGTCCAGCCTTTCTCATTCCTTTTACAATACACAGAATTACCACTTTTCCTTAATTTTCATCTAATATCCCCCACAACTCATATACTCAGGCAACTGGTTCTACAGTAGCCACGCTAATCGCATTAAACACTCATTGCGACCAACATCATCCTACCGCACAGTCTGCCGAAACAAATAAACAAAAGGACGCCCAGAACCAAGCTCCGGAGTGTAACTAGCTCGCACGCTCTCTCTCTCTCTCTCTCTCTCTCTCTCTCTCTCTCTCTCTCTCTCTCTCTCTCTCTCTCTCTCTCCGTCTAGAATTTATTTTTCCCTTCTTAGAAAATAAAGTTATCCAGACGCCAGGCAGGGAAAGATCCCCACACCCTAAAAGCTTTTTCGAGATATGATCTCTTCCTCGTCGCGTCTACCAGTACCAACAACAAGGACAAAAACAAAAGTGGATGGAGATAAAGAGAAGGGCCATTTTCTCCAAACTTCCTCCCGGCCCCTTTGCCTCCTTTGTCTTCCCAGATCCTGTTTTCTTTCTCACATTTGCACTTCTTAGAGAAACGTGCATAACTTTGTTCACACAGAAACAACAAAAGGAAATGCTGGCCGAATTTCATACGTAACTGTGTTTGGGATCTTGCTTTTGAATATTAGTTTGTGCACACTATTTAATGGTATAATATTAATAATCATTTTTATTAACTAGATTATTTTTAGGACATACTTTAAATTCATCAGGTATTTCAATTCTTACTTTTCATTGGACTTCTCATCTTTTTCTCAAAAGACCCAATAATGAATGAATTACAGCACAAGTAATTCTCATGATTAAATCATTAAAAAATTAAATTTGTAGCTGCTTAGTTTTGTCAGTGTGAGTTCTTTTAATTAATTTCAAGGACAGTAACGGCAGCAAAGATATATTGCGGCTGAAGATAATCAAATTACGACCCATTTAACTTTAAAATTTGATTTTAATTCTGCAACACGTATGCTTTTTTTTATGGCAAATATTGCAGCAAATATAATCAGAGATACCACAGTGATCTGGGAATTCAGTACCTGATATCAGATGGGTTTCACAAAAGTTGACATAAAAATAATGCACCTTATTTATCAAAAACATGTAACCCGATAAAAAAACAATTTATATAGTAAAAGATGACAGATAAAGATCAGTCTTTTAACGTTGACCTAACTGGTACCTTTCGAATACAAACTGCGTCCTTATAATTCAATTAAAGGAATAATAAAAAATTAGTTCAACTTCAGAAAAAAAAGAACAATAGGTTAGTGTGAAGCCAGATGGTTTGCTTGGAGATAAAAACAACAGTAAGGATGAAAGGTGGTTTGTTTAAAGGGCAAATGAAAGGTTTGTGTAAAGTCTTCGATGGTAAAAAGCAATTATTCATTAGTAGGTTCAAGTGACGTTAAGCTGATGAGGTTCTTTCAAGAATCTAGACTATAGGTCCACTTAAAAAGCTTCAGTCTCGCTAGAATCACCGATGCACCTACCTTTTATAACGAAGTTGCACGTAACACACACGTACACACACACACACATGAGCCGACGAATTTCTTATCGACTAAAAAATTCCCCTTCGGTTAACATATATGAAAATATATTAATTCCGAGGTAGAGCGAATTAGATATTAAAGGACATTTGTAGCTTGATGTATGTATATGAATCACGGTAATGTGATATGACACACACACACACACACTCTCTTCTCTCTCCTCTCTTCTCTCTCTCTCTCTCTCGCTCTCTCTGACACACAACACACACACACACACACACACACACACATTATATATTTATATATATATAACTATATATTTAATATATATGATATATATATATCTATTTATATATATAATATATATAGTATATATATATATATATGAATATTAGGGTGTGGTTCCAGTTATTCCACATTCTTCTCATAACTCCTTGGAAAAATCTCCATGGTAATACTACGACCTTACACTTATATAGAAGGTTTACTAGCAAAGCCTATTTTATTATTATTATTATTATTATTATTATTATTTAATATGAACGCACAATCGCATACGACAAAACTATTGTGCAATTAACTTGCCGAGGAGTTGAAAAGGTTTCCATTTGAGAAGAGAATATATGATATCCCAAAATGAATACCAGCGTACATGCAAACAAAAACAAATGCTACAAGAGCAAACGAACAACGAAACGAGAGAGAGAGAGAGAGAGAGAGAGAGAGAGAGAGAGAGAGAGAGAGAGAGAGAGGACTTCAGGGCGAGGGCGTGCGCGTCGGGGATATCAATAACAATTAGCAGAGGATGTACCCAAGAGAATAAAGTGGCCTTAGCTGAAAGCTGGTTTGGTCGGAGTAATTTCCCCAAGGAACCCTGGATAAAATGCACCGCAAACAACCTCACACCCGGCGACAAATGACATCTTTAACACCAGCCCCTGATCCCTATTCCGGGAAAAAGCTTTCTTTCCGTCCTTTTAAGAATGCACTAACTTCCTATATTTTGCGTTCTTCTACTTCGGTCATTCGCATTTGGTGCACTTGAGACCTCCAGGCCAGATATCTTGTATTTTTGACACAAAATTTCACTGGATTCCTTTCTCAAGCAACTTTTTTTTTTTTTTTTTTTTTTTTTTTTTTTTTTTTTTTTTTTACACCATTATCTTCAATGAATATTTCCGATGACGGAGGGGCTTCGATTTTACCAATGCACTGCTTACAATTTTACGTGGCTATATAAACATGTTTTTCTTTTTTTTTGTAGAGAACGTTTCAGGATACATTCTTTATTATTTGTTCAGTTGAGATCATGTTAACATTTGCTTCCTGAAGCTCAAAATCAACTAAAACCGGCTTCCTGAAAACGTATAAATATATACGTAGGCTTGCGGAATAATACTTCTGAATAAAATGCGTGTAAATATACATGTGCACGGAATAATACTTTTGAATAACCTTACATTGTGTGCTGCAAACATGAAATCTTATCAATCGACTTTCCGATAACCTTAGATTCAGAGATTATGAAAACGTGAAGAAAGCCTACCTAACTCAACAGAACTCGAAAGGAAAAAGCCACGACAAACTCGGGAGTGGATTTTCATAAAAAACGAATGCAAGAGCGGAAAAAGAACTAAAACACTTGCGTAGATTACCCTTAAAAACACTTTGTAGGGTATATTGCCTAATGCCTGACACGCGAATGGGAATCGCTTCGGGGTAAGACAGCATTTTCTCAAATTTGCATGTAAAGAGCCAGTGCTGACCGTAAAACTCAGATCCACTGCACAGCCGCGTATCCGTTCATGTTCTAAATAAAGTTAATGTCTTGCAAATTCCCAACTAAGATACAGAACACAAAGGGTGTCTGGCTATTAAGACTTAGACAAAATCTAACACTTGTAGATACGAACACTATTTTAGATTTCTAGGTAAATAACTTTTAAAAAGATTTAAAGATGCTACCTTATGTATACCAATTTATTTTCATTAACGAAGATACATCAATTCGACATTCATCTTGCACCTTTCATATTCAACAGATTTTCCCTCCAAGCAATTTATGGAAATGACTACAAAACTTGAAATTTCTTAATTACGCTACGCTCAAAACTGCAAGACTGCTCAGCATAAGCCTACGTTAGTCTTTCTTCCTGTGTAATTATTTTACTAACAAGGTAATATGAATATCATATACATAGGCTCCACGCTTCCCTAATAAAAGCAATTATTTCTCACCTTCAATAGGATAGGTTTCATTCAATCTTACCAAGAACGGCCAAGTAAAGATAATCACCAATATGCTTAATATTTCTTACGAATATTCAACGAAATACACGTAGCGCAATCATCGAACTAACTCAGTTTTCTGATCCACATTTCTAAACATCTGAAAATACATCGATTTTCCATAATATAAAACAAAACTAAACAAGGGAGTATAATCCATGGGTAAATAAATTGAAAATGGAGTGATTTATCGCATTTCGCTTTCATTCCAAATATGTCCATATTATATATATATATATATATATATATATATATATATATATATATATATTATATTGTGTGTGTGTGTGTATGTGTGTGTGTGCAATATGAAAAGACCGTATCATGCTTCCAAGTAAACAGTGGAAGGATCCACAGTAATATTCTTGTCAATCAAGACGAAATATATTTGTAAAAATATATCTCATTGTCTCTCATTTAGTTAGTGATCAAGTCCACAGACGGATGGACGAAAGCTCTAAACCTTTGTATATATTTTTACAAACATATTTCGTCTTGATTAACAAGAATATTACTGTGGATCCTTCTAACGATATATATATATATATATATATATATATAATATATATATATATATATATATATATGTATATATATATATATATATATATAGAATGATTAGTTTTTGCTAAGCAGACAAAGAGGTATAGTCAAGATAAAAGCATAAATCCAGATAAATGTTCGCATATCAACGGAAGCCCTATCGTAAAACTTAACAATCCGAAGTTAAACCAATTAACAACAGAGTATTAATGTTTAAAGCCGTTTCATGTTTTCGTTAACACAGCTCACATTCAACGGGCCATTAGTTTTAAATATTTGGTGGACGATATGGACGGCGGCGATCTATTAACATCTTTAGGAACTTTTTTTTTTCTAGGTAAAAAATTAATAAATCAATCAATCAATCAATACAAAATTAGAAATTACAGTCGAAAGAATTCTTAATGACACTGATGTAGATTGGATAAAGTCCAGGAAGATGGGCCAGTGAGGTGTTTTGGAATGAATAATAAGTATGAGGCGGTTGTATTTAGAGGCACCAAGCAAGAAGTAGTCAGACATTCATTGTCCTGACTCACGTTCACTCCACGAATAATGACTGATGGACTCTGCGCTTACCCTGAATACTAAGGTACTAAGGCACTTAGTCATTTCGGATTCCAAGCACTGACAATTCTCACGGATACTTGTGTAAACTGATTCCTTACTAAGACAAAATATAACTCACTGAATATGGATATAACTGGAACTCAACTTAGATTGATCCATAACGATACTAAAAAGCAATAACTTAATCAAGACTATACACATATAGTATCTGGAACTACAAAAACTATATATATATAGTATTTGGAACTACAAAGACTATACACACAGTATTTGGAACTACAAAGACTATACACATATAGTATTTGGAACTACAAAGACTATACACACATAGTATTTGGAACTACAACAGCCCCTGCAAATAAAGAGGTCGCATCTATATCTACAGACATGAAAAGCGCTGTATTATCCACAAAACCTTTTTATATTTCTGTTCTATGTTCGGTTTATATCTGCGTGTCGCATTCATTAAAATGCTTTCTAGTTTTTATGCATCAGGCGGATTATATTTTTCCTTTAAGGCAGTGTTTTTCACGTACGTTTTACTCTTTTCTAATTGCCTTCGTCATGACATAGCAATAAATACTTTGCGTGTGTTAACATAATCTTTCCTTCGTATTCTCCTGTTTTCCAAGGGGATGACCCCATTAGGAGCTTAGTAAAGAGCCGTTTTGTCTCAGTCAATGTTTATTGCAATAGTCCAAACCCACTGAGTTAATTCTCTGGACCTTAGCAATTGCCATAATGCTCCTGTTAACGCGTCCATTGTCTTCAATTCGCGGAGAAAACCGAAGGATTTCAAAATAATTTGCAAAGCTGGTTTATTTCTTTAGATTTCCTTTTGCGACAACATTCACTTTTCTCTGGATTTTTAGTAAGATTTCGTAGGTTTCAAGGCGCGGAAATATTTACTGGCCACATGCTTGCATTAATATTATAAAGTGAAATCACGTTCAATAAATAAACAATCTCTTTATAACCGTATTTGTTTCCAGAAAAGTTTGTGTCAAAAGTGTTTAGATCAATCAACAAATATGACACTCATGTAAAATTCAATATTACCCAGAACATCTACTCTACCTTTCCCAACTTTCCTGCAAGCCTTGCCAATGAAGCTGGTATCATCCAAACTGCAGTGTATGGGTGATTTCATTCCGCTCCACAAAAATGCAAGTTAACACATAAAAATTTTATAATTTTACAAATTATAGAATTTGAAGTAAAACTGCTTTCACTGTCATCATATTTTGGGATACACCAGGCCCATTCAGTTGGCGGATAATTTCATCCCTTAGGCAAATGACTGACAATTCAAGTTTTAAAATTTCACCATTGCTTAAATTAGAGTGGGACTTTAAAAAAAACACACACACACAAACCAGAGAGAGAGAGAGAGAGAGAGAGAGAGAGAGAGAGAGAGAGAGAGAGAGAGAGAGAGAGACCTAATCCCTCGATGGCCGTCAGTTCTCCCCAGAAGCTACCCATCCCATTCAACGAAAAAAATGATCCATAATCTGAGCCCAAGATGGACCACAATCTTTCGAGGGATAATTTAACTATTGTAGAGAGAACTTACACTAATGACATTTCCATAATATTCAATTTTAGCTGAAAATGTTCCTTATACGTAAAGCATACCTTTCTGAGCAATTAGAAAAGTATTCATCTGGCAGTAGAAAAGACTGTAAAT
>NC_061102.1:30503455-30505955 GCF_015104395.2 Macrobrachium nipponense | reverse complement strand
TCCACACATTAACTCAGTACTAAGAATGATAAGAGATTCTAGATTTCCTTACTGTATGGAATTCAGCCTTATAATGGACTATGCGTGCTGTCGTTAGCTAGAACGATGAACTCCCTATTCAATATTACTTTCACCGAGATGTGTTCAAACAATTGGCCCCTTTCCTTCCTAACCCATCAAGGTGAACTGACAGCCTGTCAATCTTTGTTGGATTCTATATTCCAGAGAAATTCATCAATCTGACAAGTCGATTCAGACTTACGTTGATAATTCGGAATCTAGAAAAACGAAAACTCACTTTTCAAAGGAGTATTTTCTTGCTCAAAAACCACTAAAAAATCTATAATAAAATAGTTGTCATTTTTTTTTACCAGGTGCCATTCCAACTTATGAAAGACACTGTTGCTGACAACGATTCGAATTCACGGAGCTAAGATTCATTTCTGATCAATCAGGAATGAAATTTCATTTCTAACTTAACATCGCTGATGGATGAGATGCATGACATGGTAATCCCAATCGCAAATCCACCTCATGAAATAACAAGGAAAAATTGCGTATAAGTTTCTTCTGCGCAATGGAGTTTTCTGTACCATGTATAATGATGTATAAAACCAACAGCTCTGACCGAACAGATAGAATGAGGGTACGTCCCATGCCTCCGGAAAGGGCTGCCAGATGCACGATCCATGGCTAACTTTAACCTTAAATAAATAAAAAATAAAAACTACTGAGGTTAGAGGGTTACAATTTGGTATGTTTGATGATTGGAGGGCGGATGATCAAAATATCAATTTGCAGCCCTGTAGCCTCAGTAGTTTTTTAGACCTGAGGGCGGACGGACAGACAAAGCCGGCACAATAATTTTCTTTTACAGGAACCTAAAAATTGACTGCACTGTGAGTAATTAATTCTGTAATCTGTCACCCTACAATACTGAATCCGGTATTTGCAAATTGTTCGGCCATTAATTCTTAAATCTGAACTTTATTGTTCATATTTCAACGACTAACCAAAATATTTCAACTACCTAATATTAAAATTTGAAGCTATTTTGATCTATTATATACATTTAAACATCAATCTATAGTTAATCATACTTTTTCACAGAGACAAAAAGCCATTATTTTCCGCAGTCATAAATGGAAAATTAAATGAAATTTCCAAGGTCGTACCAACGACAAAACTAGATCATTCATTCAGGCTTATGCATATTTTTAAAGCTCTAATATTACATTTCTGAATTCGGATGGCAAAAATATCCATTAATTAACCATTAGCGCGATAGCAACAAATTCTAGTCAAAGGAAATAGTTTACTGTACAGTACTAACAAAGGAATTCTCAAATTTAAAACGCTGAGTAATTCATATTCAAGTCCCAGCAGTAATATTGGTTATCCCTGGTGAAAACAATGCAGTACTTCTCTAAAATGGAAATTTCAAGTGATTCAGAAATGTTTTACAGAATGAAAGCCCTCAATTTACAGACTTTTACGTCACAACAGTATCATTAATTACATAAAAACCAAACAAGGGAAGTAATCTTGATACAGTTAAAAGACTACACACCGCCAATAATTCAAAACCTAAGGACTTCAAAAGGAATTAAGTACTAGCAACGTAAATAATTCATCAATTTCGTACTGCAGGAAAAGGACGACAGTCTGGCGTTAAATATTCACATTTAGGTTTTCCACTGATCCAGTCTTTCAATTCAACGTTCTAATGACCAAACCTTAAAAGAGATTCAAATTCCTTTGGCTCCCTTTTCTCTGTTATTATGGAATAAACGGATGTACCAATATTCATGAACAAAAACCAAAACATGTCAGTTGAATTTTCTTGCTATATATTATTCTACGCCTAGAGCAAGTTTCCCAAAAGTTTTTGTATCATATCTTAAAAAATTATCAATATCCAAAACACGGATACACTTACGAATAACATGACGAATAACGAACATCACAATCATAAAAATGGAGAAATCACTTCACAAACGGTAAATAATAATAATAAAAAAAAAACGACAACACAACAATGAAAAGTTTCAACTGCTTCTTGGATGACCCTGAAGAGGAAAGTATGATGAATCTCTATAAATCTTAAGACAAGTTGGTCAACTTCGAGCGTCGCGTTGGGCCTTTGCACACTTAAGTCTTACCAAGGGGTTTCCCTCAATGGTCAATTAACTGAATCTACTATGAGATGAGACACTGTTACGGAATCGGAATCGGGAAAGTCTTAGAATGAAGATGAAACATTCCCCAAAAACAAAATGATCCTCGCAACAAAGATCTTTCATTTCATTTAGCATTGAAACCCAAAATCAGGAAGACCATATAAGTGAGCAGGCCCACGGGACGTGAAGCGCCCGTACCACGAAGGAAGCCTTACCTAGGTAGATTGGTATTAGGGCCTGGCACCTGGAGTGACGGGTGGGCGGGAGCCGCAACAGCGGGCGCCCCATCTGTGGCATGTTGGGCGGGTCCTCCCCCGGAG
>NC_061102.1:30445955-30500955 GCF_015104395.2 Macrobrachium nipponense | reverse complement strand
ATAGATACCCAAAGGTGTATTTTATTACTTCAAAAGATAAACGTGTTTTTGCATATGGTAGACTATTTAAATTGCAAGGTTAGATAAGCGTTTCTTGGTAGCTTGGTATAACTTAAGCATATGACTAAATCATGTGAGAAAATAGCAATGCTGCCGCGAATTATAATTTAGGCCAATCCTAAACCAAAAACATCAGATACCACGACAAATTTATAAATTATAATAGCCTTATCTCTCACTTTAACTACGTGAATTTGCATACGGTAATGAGAAGCTTACTTTAAGCCTAAACGCACTAGGGCGATCGTGATTGATATCTAGAGCTTTACAAAAGTACGGAACATTTATACTCTTCACTTTAATTCATAGCCATCACTTTAAAACACAAGGTAGCACCAAGTTGCAAGCGTAGAGCATTAACAAACTCCGTTGCAAAAAAAATAAAAAATAAATAATAAATAAATAAACAAAATAAAAATAAAAAATACATATCCATCGGATTGGGTTGCCGAGTCACCGAAATGGTTCGTGAAGGAAATGGTGTTACCAGAATAGTATGCCATAATGATAACGGATCAGTGAGACTTCAAAATAACCGGAACTACATTTGTTCTCCTGTTTGCCGTTTTTTTTTTCTCCAGGTATATCTCATTGCTGACCTGACCTACATTATTATCAGTAGCGCATCGGTGAATCTCCCTGCAAGGTTTGCGTTACCCATCATCTTCCAAGCAATCACGACCTTCTAGCTGTTGAGGCCTTGTGCTCTAATTCCTTAGTCACCGTTCTTCCTTTTATTATACAAATTATAAATCAAAGGTTAACGGTTGTAATAAAAAGTGCTAAAACGTACAAGGTAAGAGGAGAAGACTGACGCAAACCCACCAAGTGACAAAATGGTAACCTACTCAGCTGACTTTACAGATGTAAAGTTGATTGTTTCTACAACAAGTCGACATGTCCAATAACAAATACAATTCGTCCAGTTAAATGAATTCACTAAGAGAGAGTCACGATTGTTTTAGTTCATTGGAGTTTACGTACACAAAACGTTATGGTTTTTCATGCCTACAGAAAATAGAAGACGAATACAAACTAAAATAAAAACAATCCAGCACATAGCGTTCTCTCTAAGCATATATCACTTTGTGTGCATAGTCTCATAAAAAATTACATATTATAAGAACATACAGCAAAAAAAAAAAAAAAAAAAAAAAAAAAAAAAAAAAAAAAAAAACCTGAAACCTACAAACAAAAATGGCATTCTCTCGGCTTGTAGGCAAAGGTTAGCCGCTTGTATATATACGATTTTTTCCCCCTCCGTTACAATGTGACCCGGACAAATACGAATACCAATCAAAGTGAAAATTTGACAGCTAGGGCGACTAACGAAATTCCCAGTTACGTTATTATAGTCGCAGCAAATTTCATCACATGCATAACGTTTAATTAGGACGGCCGTAGGCAGCTTTAATGAGATTAATCACGAGTTCCATTCATGCTGGAATGATTGCTGATTTAAATTCTGATTGTTTTCTCTTGAATCTTTCGGCGCGAACCATACAGAATCACTTTTATGGCCATAAAAGGATGGAATTCATAATTAAAAGTAAAAGGCAAAAAGTGGAAACATTTTTCTGAAAATAATCAAAAGCCTAAACCTTAAATTGCCTTTATTGAGGTTTCAAAATTTTCTTAGAATCAAGGAATCAAAAGTAATTACATTAAACAATACACATTACTGAAGTCATTTCAGATAAATAACTTCTATTTATCAAATACGTTAACACCTCTCGAGGTGCAATCCAGTATAACTTCCTTAGAGAAATATGTGTAACCACGCTAAACCTCCGAGTTTACATAATTTCTTTAATTCTGAAGTACGACCTAAGCCATAATCTTTTAATTTTTTATATTTGTGTTGTGGTTTCTCGAATCATTTTTGCCTCTAAATAATCGCAACTCAGATCCGATCCAATTGCAAGGAACCAGAAACATAATATTATACTATAAGCAAGAATATCCGTTAACAAATTTTCTCTAAAAACTGTTCATATGGAAGATGAAAACAGATTTGACTCCATTTCAGTAAGGCAATACACATAGCTGACGTTTCCCATGTGGTTACACTGGTTATTACTGTGGGCTAACCCATGCTACTCTGAATGTACGACTTTGCCAGTATCCTCTGCCTGTTTTCCCTGACTACCATTGTATGTATAGTATCCTTGTATGCATATATATATCTATATATATTATATATATATTTATATATGTATATATATATATCATATATTATGTACATTAAATATTATATATATATATATATATATTATATAATATATATATATATATATATATAGAGAGAGAGAGAGAGTAGAGAGAGAGAGAGAGAGAGAGAGAGAGAGAGAGAGAGAGAGAGAGAATACAATAACCTCCAAAAAATAAAGGGGGTGGGGATAAGAATCACAACTATCATCGAGAGAGAAGCACTGAAGGTGAGGATTACCTTTTCCCATCACGCCCCTTGGTGGGGGCATCTTTCTTACTTTGGGTGTAGATGAGGCATCTGGGATACACAAACGGAGATTTTTTCTCATTCCACCCTAAATTACGGGACGTGAGCCGACATGAATGGCGGAGGGATCGATTCCTTACAGGGATACCAGCACAGTCACAGTCATCCAGCATTTTCGTTTATACGCGTAGGTTGGTGTGTGTGTGTGTGTGTGTGTGTGTGTGTGTGTGTGTGTGTGTGTGTGTAAAGTCATAAAAAAAATTCGAGCATAAGTTAATCATCTTTGCGTAATGATATAAAATTGTGCATAACAATTCTAAATCATTCTACTAAAATACACTTTAACAAAAGTTTACAAACGTATAAAAATGTCCATTTTGTAATCCATACATATTTTTTTATTTTTAAAAAGTTAGACGTAAGTTCATGAATAACATTAGGGTATTAGGGGTTATAGAGTCTTGGCCGTAAGGGTCACTGACGCCAAGAAAATAGTAGTGAAATATTTTGATAGTGAAGACAACACTCAGGTATTTAGTAAGTAATGACAAACTGGAAAGACCTCGATAACGCTAACATGTCGAACCCTAAAATGACATGTGAAAGACGGGGTAAAGCAACTATCTATTAAGTAACAAAATAGTTTTAACCTTCAAGTACACACTACAGAACCTTTACAGCATGGAAATATAAAGCTAAATTCTTGCAACGAATAATAATTACAAATAACCAACCAATGGTGAGTCAAGAGAGCAAATGGCACTGCCTAGTATACATTAATAAAAGGGTATTGGAAGCGCGATGTACAAAAAATTTATAAATATATACATGGTAAGCGAAACACGTAAGCAAGACAAGTTTTCCATGAATAAAACTAGCATAAATTGTATAAAACGAAAGCAACCTAAATACCGATCTTTAACGGTCTTCCAAGCGTTATTTCTTTTACTGAAATACCTATATCTGTATATACATAAATTCAACACAGTTCACGTAATCACTAAAGCGTCAGTTAAGGGAGCAACCTTTCAAAGTGCAGCAGCTAATTTATAACGTACGTGTGTGTGTGTGTGTGTGTGTGTGTGTGTGTGTGTGTGTGTGTGTGTGTGTGTGTGTGTGGTGGTCAGTTTTGATTTAGTATGAGACAATAACTAACTTCTCCCAGAAGAGGAATTTGGTGCCATCATCTAAGGCCCCATAAACAACCACCAACACAAATTTATGCATCACCACATAGTGCGATTTCCTCGTCTTCTACCCTCACACTGGAAAATGTCCCGTCCGCCCTGCCGTAATTCACAGTAATGACGAAAGGTACGAAAAAAAGTTCCCTTAGTCTTCATCTCATGCAAATCCCTAAAAGGACATAAATATGACAAAAAGTAAAAGGGAAAAATGAATTACGAGGCATTTTTAGGCGCATATATTTCCCATTATGCACAGGTCATTAAGTGAAGTTGGGAAAGATAAAACCGGTCGAAAAGAGCCACAATATCTTGCAGCAGAAAGTCTCTACCCAGAGAAGATGAAAGACAAATGAGAACAGAAAAATACTAAATAATATTCTGATATAAACTTTTGTTTATATCAGAAGGCTTTTGGAGGCTTTTCGTATCATTTTCCATCTGATTCTTTTTGACAGGAATCCTACCTAACCAACCATAACTACGGCACAAATATCGAATTACTTCAAGTCTATATCTCAATAAAACTTCATAAGTCAATTTTTCTCCACTTTCCCCCCCCCCCCTCCTTTTCTTGAAGATATATTCTGTAGGGGTGACCTATGGAACAAACTGACCTTTTCTATATAATAAATAAAATATCGGTTACTACATCTTTTTCAAATTGAGAAATGATGCTAAAGAGAATCGTAAATTGGGCGGCCCATCATTCTTACTGCTGACGTAAGTAAAAAAAAAACTTATACACACACCGTTTTTACGAATATTTAGACTGAATGTTAACAAAATGAAAAGAAATTCTTATTAAAAAAGAGCAATATAATGTGTACAAATGGACATATAAGAGAGCTCAGTACAAAATTAAACCGACCAAGACCAAATAATTCCACCAGTTTAGAATCTAAAAAAGTATATGCATACTCTTAAAGAGCACGTCGATATCCAAAGCTACACAGTTCTTACACATTTGATATATATCTCTTAATGACAACACTCACTCACACATGACGAAGACACCTAACAGAAACAACTCTTTAAAAAACGCAAATCCTGAAGAAAAGTTATATATTAATATTCAAGGGCAACATAAAAAAACCCGAAAATAATCTGAAAAGAAAATGGTTCTTCATCTTCAAAGGTTTTCATCCTAAAGAGGAATAAGTATTTTCCGGAATAAAGAAACTACGAATAGACTTTAAGATATTCCAGCGCAACTAAACGTGAACTGAAAACACAAAAATCTTTATTTACTACCTAAACGAGCCTCAACCAAAAATCTTCCAAGTTTGTTTGTAAAGTAGGAAGTATTATTATTATAAAAAAAAAAAAAAATAGAGAATAAAACTTACTTTATAGGCGCGTCTCTCTATTTAGATACGTGGAGATTTAAACATAAAAAAGAAACTCTTCCACTAATTAAAACAACACACAGCATAAAAAATGAAGGAACAACAAAACAAATACGTTATTAAATATAAACACATACAAACCTGACAACAAAGAGGAGGTTTTTAACAAAGAGGACGTTTTTATTTAAATCTGGCAGAAAAAAAAAAAAAAAAAAAAAAAAAGGAAAAAAAACAAAAAAAAAAAAAAAAGTATTGTTGTTGTCGTATTGTTTTATAGGGGGTCGTCTGTCTGGTTTGGAAATTCTTCGTTAGTAAAAAAAAAAAGAAAAAAAAACAACAGAAAAAAAAAAAAAAAAAAAAAAAGGCTTACAAGTTAACGAGACCGCGAGAAGGGAGCAAGAAGATAAAGGGGATTTCGATATATTATGCTCTTCACTTTAAAGGTAAATTGCGTTCGCAGGAAAACCATAATTCACGGCAGGTCGGAGACACGAATACCACTGAATAGAGCCTACCTGGCTTTGAAGATCATGTGTGTGTGTGTGGTGTGTGTGTGTGTGTGTGTGTGTGTGTGTTAGTTTATACTAGCAAACTGATCCATCTAGGATGGGTGATAAAATACGGGTGCAGAAGTGAAAAATTTATATGTACTATTTGTTCAGCAATATTAACCTCTTTGTACACAATATTATCAGTTTGTCCACAACTTAATTTCAAGTTGGCAGAGTCAGTTGCTCTGCTCATCGCCACATACAGTTGGCGATGTGTGAACATGGGTGACGGCAGAAACACACCAACACGATCCAAAGTCTGACCCTGCGACTTGTTTGCAGTGAATGAGAAGGCCAGGTTGATGGGAAACTGCCTGCGCCGTAACTGGAACGGAAACTGGTTGTCCGAGGGCATCAGAGGAATCCGGGGGATGAACAGACATTTGCCAGTGTGAGGGCCCGTTGCTATCACTGCTTCGATGACGTGGGAGTTTAGCTCCATAACGGTGTACCTCGTTCCATTGCAATGTCCATTGGCAGGATCGAAATTCCGAAGCAACATTACCGGGCATACTTCTTAAACGTTATTTTGTGCACTGGCAGTCCCGATGGATTTAAGTTATTAAAAAATCTTGCAGATATTGATGATAATTTTCATCTTCTATTGTGTCCGAGCTGAAATATTCACGACTTTCTCCGGGGAAGAAAAGTTGTACAAGAAATTATAGTAGAAGAAAATCGTAAAGTAACTAAAGTACTACCCGACGAATAACCAGCCTCGTTTCACGGCCAGAAACAGCTCCGTTTCAGGGAATCCCTTCTCCCCCCCCCCCAACCCCCTACAAAGGAGGGGGCTAGGTTGGATGAAACCCCATTACAAACCATCTTAGGGGTCCCCACCATAACCCTGCCAAGTTTCATGCCCATCTGACCAGCCGTTTGGCCGTGATTGAATGACAGACAGACAGACAGACAGACAGACATTACGCCCATTATAGTATTATGATGGTGTTTTTTACGTTGCATGGAACCAGTGGTTATTCAGCAACGGGATTAACGGCTTTACATGACTTCCAAACCACGTCGAGAGTGAACTTCTATCACCAGATATAAACATCTCTAACACCTCAATGGAATGCCCAAGAATCGAACTCGCGGCCACCCAGGTGGCAGATCAAGACCATACCGATCACACCATTGAGGAGCTTGTGTGTGTGTGTGTGTGTGTGTGTGTGTGTGTGCGCGTGCGCGCGCGCGCGTAGGAGCCCGCAGAATGTTTTGTTGTCGATCTCTGAATAACAGTAAAATTATTTCGTGTTTCAGGTTTAAAGAAAAATATGTTTCAATGAAGCAAAGTTCAGGAGTGAACCTTAGACGGTATTCAATCTTTTCATTCATTAACATTAAAATAAAGGTAAAAGCTTATGAACAATAGGAAACTTAAACTTCCATTACTTCACAGCTACCCTTAGACGCTGTATATTTTCCTATATTTTCCTCTACATTGGAATAAAAAAAAAAAAATTTTAGGACACAACCTTAAAGTTATTAGCATCCTTGACTCTGCAATGAGATGTTTACGAGGACCACAGAAGACGAAACCGAAGAGAGAGAATTTCAAAGCGAGGCCGGAGAAAGTGAGATGTATGTTATAAGGTCTAAATTTATTAAGGGTTTTCATTAATCAAATTTTCTCCTAGGTCCTGCCCTCAGTGTTGTCAGTCAATAAGATTATCACTTGCCACTACTCAGTTGTAGAGACTTAATTATACGACCAAGAAACGACCTTACTGAAGCCCCAAAATAATATAGGTCTTGGCTTGGTAACAAATCTTGGTTGCAGTGGCTTAATAAAAAAACTGTTAATGAGAAATAGGGAATGCATTTCGAAACCTAATTTCAAGTTTAACTAAAAATCTTGATTATCAAAGTTGTGGCCAGCATTTAAAACGAATCTATGTAGAAACTAAGTATCATAAGCTACAACATTAAGTAACAACTAATTCGAACTGTTCTTCCGAGACAAAAATGGAATGTTCACTCCCCCCTTCCCCCTCCCCCCGCTGGACCCCAAACAATGCCCCCCCCCCCCCCGGGCAAAAATTAAATAAAAAAAATCAACATGAATAATGCTTGAACTTTGTTTCTCCTAATTTGCATACCCTATAACTTTGTTGTTTAACTTAACTGCAGATTAAGTATATCCATGTATGTCACCTAAAATATAATTAAATCTAAATTCCAGATCAGGGGGCCAGATAGTTCGACGATCAAAATACTACCTCAAAAGTTTAGAAAAATTAAGTAAAATAAATAAGTAAAAACAATAAGGCTATTTGCTTTATACGTAAGGAACTTCCGGACCAAACAGTGACGCAATGGGGGATATATATATATATATATATATATATATATATATATATATATATATATATATATATATATACATCGAGCTACAAATGTCCTTTAATATCTAATTCACTCTACCTCGGAATTAATATATTTTCATATATGCTTAACCGAAGGGGAATTTTTTATTAGGCGATAATAGAGTTGTCGGCGCCCAGGCGCGAACCTATGACACCATACAAATCCAGGAACGTCAGTGAAGCTTTTACCCACTCCACCACCTCTTGCGGTACTGGAGTGGGTAAAAGCTTCACTGACGTTCCTGGATTTGTATGGTGTCCTAGCTTCGCGCCGGGCGCCGACAAATTCTATTATCGCCTAATAAAAAATTGCCCTTCGGTTAAGCATATATGAAAATATATTAATTCCGAGGTAGAGTGAATTAGATATTAAAGGACATTTGTAGCTCGATGTATGTATATGAATCCCGGTAAGTGATATGACTTATATATATATAATATATATATATTAATTATATATAATCTATATATAGATATAAAATAAAATATATATATATATCTATATATATATTATATATCAAAACAGTGAACGCCAATATTATATATATATATATATAATTATATATATATTAATATATATTTTAACTGTTTAAAAACATTAAACTAAAATAATTACTATAATACACAAATATGAATTATTGACAGAAGCTGACTTATAAATACTATAAGTTACCTAACCTGATAGGTAGTCGTTTTAGTATTTTTAAGTTAGCTTCTCTCAATAATTTATATTTGTATATTATAGTTTTTATTTTAGTTTAATGTTTTTAAACAAACAAAATTTTTTTTTATTCCAGACTGATGATGTGCCAAGTCTTACATATATATATATATATATATATATATATATATATATATATATATATATATATCATATATATATATATAAAAATATATATATATATATATATATGTGTGTGTGTGTGTGTGTGTGTGTGTGTGTGTGTGTCCCAATTGTTGGTGCTATTTGACAGTCGCGACTAAGGCTTCTTGTTTGTTGAAATACTATGAAATATATGAAAACGCACAGAGGCCCAACTTCAGATATTCATAACATACACGATGTTACTTAAATGGCTAATGTGTTCTATTTCCACACGAGAGAGAGAGAGAGAGAGAGAGAAGAGAGAGAGAGAGAGAGAGAGAGAGAGAGAGAAGTTTGCATTATTAACAATCACTTTGCTACCAAAACTGCACAATATAAGTTTCTGTACCTTACACTTAATGACTATCTACAACTGATATCAATAAGGCTGAAATTCTGACGTTAAAGCGTCACGATAGTTATGGTAAAAAAAAAAACATATAAATTGCAAAAATTAACAATAATAGAATATATGACAACACTTTCAACTTCAGAGAGCGGCAAAGGTGTTGCTTCAATACAGCAAAAATCATCAGTAGAAGGAATACATTTCAGAATGCCTGGACTATATCTAGGATTAGGATTAAGTCCATCTACATCGGCTGCCCATCCCTCTAAAAATTAGACCGCAGTTTGCAAAATGCTTTCCAAACCACCTGACGAACAAAGCTCGTGAATTGGAGAAAAAAAAATCTGGAACAAAATTACGATGATATTCTGTCCAAATCCTGAGCGGACGTGTTTGCAGGCATTTAGCCAATCTGTCTAGTTGAGAGTTTCAGCCGATTAACAGTGTTCGTTCCAAGGATTTTAAGTCTAGGGCAATTAAACCGGAAAACTGATTCAAAAAGAGCCATTCGCTAATCGTCAATACACTCATTCTGATAAGTTTCTGACACAGCTGCAATGTAAGCAATACAATTGCTAAAATAGTGACAACAATAATAGCCAATGGCCGGAAGGTAGAGGCATTATGAGCTCAAATTCAACGAAACTAATGAAAACTACTTGTACCAGCGGTATTACGACCCAAAATGATGATGGTTATGGGGGACTCAATAATCTAATTCAGCGTGATGATCTCAGGAAGACCAGCAAAGTTGAATTTCAACACTGTTAACCATTTTGGCATTACAAGGTCCACTTTGGAAAACGTTTCCTTTGACTAAGAGTAATTAATTGCTATCAGCTCTTTCTGGCCTGGTCAGGAGAGTGTACGACCAAGAGCTACAACAGAACAGACTACGAGGCCTAAATTTCTACAGACATATACGTATTTATCATTATTATTATCATACAAGCCACGCTGCAAGGCTAAACTGAAAAACCAGAATCCTACAGTCCCAAGGGCTCCTGCAGGGAAAAAAACCCATTAAAGCGAAGGAAATTGAAATAGAAAATGAAAGGGGATAAAAATGAACATGATATCTATCACAGTAACAAAGACACTTAAAGAAATAATAAGGTAAGACTCCTGTCCATCTGCTTTAACTTGAAAGTATTTGCAATAGTTAAAACTTCCGAAGTTCAAACGATACAGCTATAGGATTGAACAAATGCAATAAAAACTTGTATTTTCCTTTTTTTTTTTTTGTGAACAGTAAATTGGCACATCCAGCACACATTATACGTGAAAGTAAAACGTGATACCTTCTTTCAAAAGCAAGTTCTGGGTTTTAAATAATCAAATAGCGATTGTTACAGGAGAGTTTATTTCAACAGCTCTACAGGTTATTTTCATTTAATATTCGCCACTAAAAATTTTGGATCTTATGGAAAAATTTTAGAAAAGATCGGAGAATCGTGTTCATACGACTACACTACATGTCAAAACTACGCCAAATCTCAATTGCAAAATGTATTACCCGAAGTACGAAAAGGCATGGAAATGTAATTATGGACAGGAAAAATAATGATGAGTCGCCTTGATTACTCATTGATTTTACAGACAAATGAGGTCAATCATGCTGTGAAAAAATATTATGTTTCAGGTAAAAATATTTCATAGTTTTCTGAATTTCCATGAGAATATGAAAAAAAAAATTGCAATCACTTTTTGTTCACTAATATTACACGTTAGCTTTGTGCAGGCACCAATATCATGCTTGTTATGCCAGGCATATGAGAGTCCAGTTGTGGAGTTCTCATTGCGCAAAGGTAAAAGGGAGAGAGAAAGGAATTTAAAATGAAAAAATGTGGAAAAATGAGAGAGAGAGAGCGAGAGAGAGAGAGAGAGAGAGAGAGAGACTTATGCAAAGCTCACCCCTAGGGGAACTACAGCTTCCATCTTTTGCCAATTAATGAAGAACTAGGAAACACAATACCACCTCTGACAATCGTCGTATAAAAAATAACTTAATAAACACTGTTAAAAAGATGAATCAGAGAGATGAATAAGAAGACTCCAAAAAGCCTTTATCTTCTATTTCGTTTTCTAATTCTGACAGAAATTGAAGACTTCTTTTTTTTGAGCAACGAGGACCGTTCAAGCGATGAAAACTGAACAGTTTAGAACAAGCCGGAAAGATTCTGCTCGTACTAAGCTTTATTTTCAAGTGTAAATAGGAATAAGAAAAGAATGAACACAAACGGACAATAATAGATAAACTTGAAAATTTACATATAATTAAAGCGCTCCTTTACACAAATCAAAATTGCAGTTACATCCTATAAGAAACTTTCTGACCTCGAGTAATTCATCAATGAATAAATAAAAATTTCACCTCTCGCAATTGTAGGTTTAAACATTTTCCAAGGCTGGTGTTCACACAAACACAGTGAGAGAGAGAGAGAGAGAGAGAGAAAGGAAGAACGGTGACCCCTTTAAGTTTGTTCCTTTATCGATTCTCAATTCCCACTTCACTCGAGCCTCACCCTATTTTCCGTCTCACAACCAACCCTTCCCATTTTCGTCTTCCTCCTCCTCCTCTTCCCCATTCCCTTGTTCTTCCTCTTCCTCCTCCTCCTCCTCCTACTTCTAGATTAACTATCATGTTATTCTACCTCCCGGCACCCACCCACACCCCCACCCCTTGGAAGCAGCATCAAGCCCTGCCACTTTCCCATCCCCAAGTCCCACTTAGTACACTTGCCTTCCTTTCTCAAATGAGGTTCTAAGGTATTAATTAAGGAGGAAAATTCATCCCATTATGCCCAGACCTATCAAAGCCAGGCCGTAAAAACATGACTGAGAACAGTGCCGAAGCCGCTATGTTAATTTCATCACCGGATAAGTGGACATATTCTTAAATATTCATTTATTTTACAGGTTTCACTTCTGGTCATATTTTTAACCAACAGCTGCCATAATTCCCATAAAGTAAGAACTTTGGTGATGCTAAGATTATTCTTTTCAACTTTTCACATTTTTATTAAACAACCCTATCAGCTTTTTTATGAAAAAAAAAAAAAAAAACATTACCAGACGGTTTTATTACTGGTAAAAACTGAAAGCTATTACAAGGGTTGTATAAAACTGCCAAGTTTAGTTCTTACTGCCTGCACGATTCACAATGTAAAATTTACATCGACTTAAACAGCAGTCGACATCTGAAGGCCGGGAAAAACCAAACCTCTGAAGCTACAAAAAAAAGTGATACCTTAGAGATCAAGACACTGAAGTTTCAACTCAGAATGTTCTACTTGAAGAGTTTGGTAGAAGAAAGATTTATTTTACTTGGTCACTCTTGGATGACAAGGTTCCTTCCAAAAGCTGCTAATATATAAATACTATATATATATATATATATATATATATATATATATACATATATATATATATATATATATAGTATATATATATATATATATATATATATATATATATAACATACACACACACACAAAAGAATTGGCAAAAATGTAGTATCTTAGGAGCTCTACAAAGACATGTCAAGCTTTATGCAGAAGTGTTACCCTGTAAATTTAAGGAGGGAGACATTTTTTTTTTTCCCAAAACGTGATGTCTTTAGAGACTTGGACTGACAGTACATACCAAACTACATTCCATCTAAAGAAACTTAGTCAGACATATATAAAAACTATCAACTTCAAACCATATTACACATATATAATAATCATATATGAAAATATATGAAAATCAAGTACCCCCTTTTGAACTTTAGACGGCAAAAGTTTATTTACCATACGTGCTACCTTAGAAATCAGCGATATCTTCATCAAATGAGAAGAGTGCAGATTCAGGCAGGCAAGATTTAACCAGGCACATGCCACAGGAATTTTCAGCATAAAAAGTTTAGGAGTATTGGAGGAAAAGAACCTAGTTTGATAGAATACGGTATGATAGAGGTCTTAGAAAACCAACACCTAAGTCTACTCTCTTCAGGGACAGCTACGTCACACACACACACACACACACACACACACACATTATATATATATATATATATATATATATATATATATATATATATATATATATATATGTATGTATGTATGTGTGTGTGTGTAACTTACATCTGGACTTCCAAATTCAGAGGGTTAATATTTGAAAGTTAGAAATTACGTTTGAGTTCAGAAGAGGAACTTCTGGTTTCATAGCCCCTGGCTGAAGTTTCGAGAAGGTATCGAGTCAATATCAAGAGGTTTAGAATAATTCGAATACGTTAGTGAAGTTGCGAAAGTTACGAACTAATAGGTTTAGAAAAACCTCCGACCTGTGGCTGAAGATTCGAAAAATGACTCCAAAACTGGTCGAATCGGAATAGAATTCTAATGGAAAATGTTTCAAATCAATAGGAGAAGTTTCGAAAACGTTTAACCGGAAGCTTCTGAAAGTTTCGAAAAGAAAATTACGGGCGAGTGGTTCAGCATTCGATGAAAGTTTTAGATCAATACACAGAGCTCAGGAAATAACTCCGAATCTCTGAATAATGATTTGAAAGGGTCTGGAGTCACGGTTGAATTCTTAATAAAAAAAAAAATATTCAGGCGCGCGTCGCTTTCAAAATTGTTTACCAATAAAATTCAATTTAAAATACCGATCTCTCTCCCTGAGCTGACTCTTTCCGAGAATTTTATGACTGTCCTAAGAGGAGAAACAATAGTTAATTAACTGCTGGCTTCTCAGCCGCTAAATAACTAGCTCACTGCCACTCACGCACAACCAAGTCGTACGGCCTTAAGAATAGATTTATTATTATCATTATTTTATTATTATTTAAGTAGATGAAACCTACTCACATGGAACAAGCACACAGGGGCCATCGACTTGAACTTCAAGCATCCAAAGAATGCTGGTTTTAACATCCCACCACAAACGGCACACTGCAGCAGTAACTGATCACGATACAGAAGCAGCGAGTTTTCATCGGCCCGAGGAGACGCACCCCGCGACATCTGAGTGGCATGCCACGACACTAACCACTATACCAGTGGACCAGGTGATGATGGTGAAACAAGTCATAACAGATTGTGAACTCTAAGAGCTTCCAGCTATGTAGCTCAATAAGCCTAGAAGACAAACACTTTAGTATGTGGGTCTACCCGCACTTTGTTCATACACTATTCACTATACTATTCCGTTCACTATACTACTCCGTAAGTATCTGTCGCAAAACCAGATGGGTAACAGGTCTGATTCTTCCCACTAAACACACAGCAAAAGAGAGTAAGGAATATTACCAAAAAACAGAGAGAGAGAGAGAGAGAGAGAGAGAGAGAAGAGAGAGAGAGAAATTTCCTCTGTGTATGACAACATAGACCGGCATAAGTAAATGAAAGAGCCGCAGTCAATCAGGAAAGACAGTAAAAGACCTACTGTGGAGGATCGAAAAACTTCTGCACGATGTTGTTTAGGAAGCGAATGAGGGAGAAACTGTGGGCGGATCTACTCAATCGTGATTGATTACTTCAAGTACGACTCTTCTTCTCCTGCAGGGAAATATATCCGACACAAATAACGGATGTAAATTCACAAGTCGGATCCCAGTTAGAAAAAAAAAAAAGAAAAAAAAAATCGAGAGTAGAGCAATGGCTCTTGCTATACCGGTACGCCCTTTAAAAAGTCATGGTTTTAGAGGATGAGATCGCGAAAGAAAAGATCACAAATACATATACATCCGTACATGCAAGTATGTGTATAGTGTGTGTGTGTATATATATATATATATATATATATATATATATATATATATATATATATATAAAATTATTTTTTCTTATTTCTTCAACAATCATGTACGAACACTCTTTAAACGTACAAAAGAATATACTCAAATTCAAGACAGATGACTCATTCATTACTCCCAAAACTGCTCTAAAAAAAATGGTAGCGCGTGACGTCATACTTGGTAATTCAGTTAAAAAAAAAAAAAAAAAAAAAAAAAAAAAAAAAAAAAAAAAGTAAGAGCAGTGGCTCTTGCTATACCGGTACGCCCTTATAGAGGATGAGATCACAAATACATATACATCTGTACATGCAAGTATGTGTATAGTATATACATATATAAATTATTTGTTCTTATTTCTTCAATAATTATGTATGAACACTCTTTAGACGTGACGTACAAAAGAATATACTTTAAATTCAAGACATATGACTCATTCATTACTCTCAAAGCTGCTAAAAAAAAAGGAGAGAGAGAGAGAGAGAGAGAGAGAGAGAGAGAGAGAGAGAGAGAGAGAGAGAGAGAGAGAGTAAATTTTGTAGGCCGTGACGTCATACTTAGTTCTTATTTTAGGGAGAATATCAGCCTCCAGTAAGACGTCCTCAGGGTTTTAGAGTTCACTTACCTTGAATTATAAATGATCATCAGAGATCGGGGTGACTCGTACTAAGTCTATGCAAAATTTATAGTTTCAGTGGTGCCGTTCGCTGCAATAATAATTTTCAATTCTATTGGATCTCTCCCCGACAGAGAGAGAGGAGGAGAGAGGGAGGAGAGGAGAGAGAAGAGAGGAGAGAGATTTATAACCCCGTCAGTTGGAACGGGTATTCGTAGAATCCAGGAGATATGCGACTTCATGTGTATCAACAGAGGATCATCAATATCATGGAAGCAAGCCATTAGACAGCCACAATTAGAGAGAGAGAGAGAGAGAGAGAGAGAGAATTATAACTCCCCAGTGACGAGTATCGAAGAACCCAAGAATATGTGATTGTGTAATACATAATAAAGAATTTAATATTAAGGGAAACACACCAGAGAGAGAGAGAGAGAGAGAGAGAGAGAGAGAGAGAGAGAGAGAGAGAGAGAAAAATTATAACTCCTCAGTGACGCGTACCGAAGACTCCAAGAGTGACGGTATAGCAAAGATTACAAAAGGGAAAACGCACTGTCACCACGTCTTTTCAAAAGTGGTCTAGCGGTGACAGTACAGAATACACTCAATCCAATTAAGTGTATATGGAAGAGCCTGACAAATTTTTTTTCCTGTATGCGTGCATAACTGCTGGCAAGAAGACCCGTGTGCGTGTGTGTGTACTGGGTAAGAAGACCCGTGTGCGTGTGTGTACTGATCTTGAAAAAAGGTGTTGGTGTCTCCTCTGGACGCAGACTGCGTCGCCTCTCTCAGTTGAGCATAACCGCAGAAACTATTCCATTTGGAAATCGAGGGTGAAATAAGATCTTGATGCCCGAATGGCTTTTGCTGCTGATATTCAATATTCGTGGCTCCTGGAATATTCATACAATGGACCAATAATCGATGTCTCCTGATTCGGACGTGCAAACCTTCGTTCTCTTCCCGAAAGGACCCGTAAATGTTATCTAAATTCAACATTGTAAGAAATGTTTCAAAATCTCCAATATCACAATTTTCGTTCCGCATGACGGCGCAGACCACGAGTTTCAGGTGTATTTTTTTTTCTTTTTTCAGCGGAGACGAAACAGAGAGCATGGCTGCCCAAAAGGGGCTTGATCCTGCAAGACTTGGTGTGATGAGCGTCTTGAGTTATGGCAGACCCAGTTTTTGGGAAATGGGCAAATTATATGATTCAGGAATTACAAAAGATGACAATGAATTCAAGATCTGTAAGTGAGGGAGGTACCAACAAAACAACTGAACCGCCGCACTCTGTGAGGTTGTAAACCTCAATTCGACAACGAGATTATCATGGGGTTAGTTGAGAACTATTGCAAATCTCTCCGGAAGAATGGTTAAAGTAATATCTATAAAATAAGCATGGGAGTGGGAGACTAGTCAGTTAATTAAGTCTAGCGTCGCATTCCAAAAACATTAACCACATTAAACTAAATTAAAAACGGTCCCATCTCTTACGGAGGGGTTATTATAGGAATTGACAGCAAAGAGGTAACAGTATTTTATGTAATCTTTAGTTCCAGGGGACAGTTTGTCGGGTTTGCATAGGTAACGAACAATTCATTAAGGAAAAGTTAAATTTCCATTTGAAAAACAACGGAAGCCAGTGCTTTTAAAATGCAAACACATCTCTCAATTATTTACAAGTAAGAATCTATAGCCTCAATATGAAAAAAGGAATATTCTTTTATTTGGTCCATAAATAACAAAGTGTCTGTAGCACTCTATTTACAATAGATGAGATATGTTCAACTCTGAGATTAAAATTCCGATTAACTATACTCAAAAACGAAAGAGATCCAGCATTAAGTCTCACTGATTTTCATATTCAGAAGGGAAAACGTTGTAACACTGAATGGTGGCACTCTTTGCTCGTATACCTCATGAATAGCTTGTGGATGAAAAAGCACACAAAAATGACATGAGACAGAAAATATTTCCTGTTTCCTTTATCAATGCGAACAAGACGGCAACATTTCGGTATATACAGCTTCCCAGTTATAAATTTCGAAAAAAGCTAGATAAAATCGGCATGTCTTAGACTAGCCAGAATCTATATCTTCACTACCAATGAGGCTGAAAGGAAAGATGATTAGAGACAGAATGCGGCGATGCTAAAATCAACATTATCCTGTCATAAAATGCGAAAGATGATGAACTGAAATGGTATCCAAATTACACACAAAACACACATTTTCATTTCCACTTATGACGTGTTCGTACAGAAAACAACTATAAAATGCGTTGAAGTTTCTTCGGCGCAATCGAATTTTCTGTACAATGCATAAAGCTGCATGAGCCGTGACCCATGTAGCTTTCAGCCACGGCCCGGTGGTGGCTTGTCCTATAGCGTTGACAGACACACGAGCGTGAATAACTGTAACCTTATATTAAATAAAGATTTCAGAGACTACAGGACTGCAATTTGACATGTTTGACGATTAAGAGGGTGGATGATCAACATACCAATTTGCAGCCCTCTAGTCTCAGTAATTTTTAAGATCTGAGTGCGGATAGAAAAATCGGTGCAGGGCAGACAAATTATCTCGATGTTTCTTTCACAGAACACTAAAACCCACAAATGTTAAGGTTACAAATCCTCAAAATCAAGTTATATATCGATTTAAAGAGCAAAGAAATTTATTTTGAATTTGCAAATACTCTAATTTGATAATAACGCAAACAACAAAATTGCGAAAACATGAAATCTAGTATTTTCTACAAATTCAAAGCCGGTTTTGTCGAGAACGTAATACGCTGAACGAATACAAGAGTCCTCTCGATAAAATAAAATCAGGATAAAATCAGTAATCAATTTCTGTTTCCCGTTGCCAATAACTCAAACCCAAAAATTCTGAGGGGGCTTTCGGATTGTGGGTGGTGTATTTGCTGAAAATATCCAGAATTAAAGGGAATCCTTCCACTTAACCCCGACCTTCTCTATCACTTAAATCGCCAAAGGGTTTCATCAATTGATTATTGCATCAGGCGTCGTGACACTCGACCAATTCTGACAAAATTAATAAAAGTCTGGAGATGGATTTCGGAGAAGGCGTTAGAAAACAACTGACAGGGAATGGAAAGGGATATGGAACTAGTGTCAGGAAGTGGAAAAGGATATGAAAATGTGTCAAATGTGGAAAAGGATATGGACCGAGTGCTGGAGAGAGGAAAAGGATATGGACCGAGTGTCATGGAATTGAAAGGAATAATGAACAAGTGTCAGAGTGGAAAAGTATATAGGAAGTGTGTCAGGGAATAGACAAGGATATGGAAAAAGTGTCAGGGAGTGGAAAATCATATGGAAAGAGTGTCAGGGAACGGAAAAGGATATGGAACAAGTATCAGGGAGTGGAAGAGGATACAGAACTAGTGTCACAGAGTGGAAGAAGATATGAAAGGTGTCAGGGAATAGAAAAGGATATGGAATGATATGGAACAAGTGTCAGAGAGAGGAAAGGTATATGGAAAGTGTCAGAATGGAAAAGGATATGGAGCAAGTTTCAGGGAATGGAAGTGTCAGGGAGTGAAAAAGATTATGGTGTGTCAGGGAATAGAAAAGGATATGTAGCAAGTGTCGGAACAAGAGTCAAAGTGAAAAAGGATATGAAAAGTGTCAGGGAATAGAAAAGGATTTGGAACATGTGTCAGAGAGTGGAAAAGTATATGAAAAGTGTCACGGAACAGAAAAGGATATGGAGTAATTTTCAGGAAATGGAAGTGTCAGAGAATGGAAAAGGGATATGAAAAGTGTCAGGGGATGAAAAAAGATATGGAACAAGTGTCAGAGAGTGGAAAAGTACATGGAAAGAGTGTCAGGGAATAGAAAGGTGTATGGAATAAGTGTCAGAGTGGCAAAGTTATGGAAGTGTCATGGAAAAGAAAGGGGTGTGGAGTAAGTGTCAGAGAGTGGCAAAGGATACGAAAAGTGTAAGGGAATGGAAAAGGATACGGAACAATTGCCAAGAGAGTGGAGAAGGATTTAAAAAGTTTCAAAGAATACAAAAGGATATGGATCAAGTGTCAGAGTGAAAAAGTATACGGAAAGAGTTTCACGGTACGGAAAAGGATATGGAGCAAGTTTCAAGGATCAGGGAGTGGAAAAGAATATGGAGTGTAAGGGAATGGAAAAGATTATGAAACAAATGTTAGAGAATGGACAAGGGTATGAAAAGCATAAGAGAATGGAAAAAGGACATGGAAAATGTCTTAGAATAGAAAAGGATAACGAACAAATATCAGGAATGGTGAAGAATTGAGTATGAGTGTTAAGGAAGGCAAACGGATAAAGAATAAGGTCAGGGAATGGTAAAATGATATAAGTGGCGAGGAAGAGAAAAGGATAAAAAAACGAATGTCGGCAAAAAGGACAAGTGCCATGAACTGAGGAGGGTTGAACGAGTTTTCAGGACATTGAGGAGGATAAGAGACTAGTTCTCAGGAACTAGTGTTGGGACGTGGAAGTGGTTAAAACAAATTGCCGTGGAATGGAATAGGATAAAGACCTAGTTTCGGAATATGGCTGGAAAAATATGTGGATCGAGTGTCACGAGAATCAAGGAAAAAAGACGAATTCTTATGAAACGGAGAGGGATAAAAAAAAAAAAGAATGTTAGGGAATGGATGGGGACAAAGAATGAGCTGTCAAGGTATAGATGACAGGGAACGAATGACAAGGCAAAGGTCAACGAAGAAAATTAAACGGAGTAAAGACAAGAGACTTGCGGTACGGAAGAGAAATTTGGAACGATAGGTGATATGGTATTGGAGAATAACGGAGAAGAAGACGACATCACAAAGGTCAATGAATAAAGACAGCGTTTCAGGAAACAGTATTAAACGGAGAAAAGGTATAAAACGCGTAGGAAAGGTCAATGAAGAATGACACATGATGTGGTGCAGGAGAGATATGGAGACGGATATGAAATTACAAATACCCAGGAATAGGAAAGGTAGAAGGTAAGGTAAGGAGGAAAAGAGAAAATGGAGGAATGATTGGGAATACGGAAGAAAGAGAATAAATATAGATAGGAGATGGAGTAGAGCATATTAAGAGATGTTTCAGAAACTACGAAAGTCAAGGAACAGGAAATTGTAACTCACGGAACACAAGAACAGGCAATGTAGTAGGATAGGGAGTATTGGAAGATAGAACTCTACATAGACCATGAAATTTGGAAAGGCAAGTCAAGGTGAATGAGAAACAGAAAGAGCAAAGAGATGATGAAGAGAGGGGGAATAAGGAAGGATATGGTAGAGGAAGGTTGGAGAAGACCAAAATTCATCAAGCAGAGAATCAGAGACTCGAGAACACTTGAGAATGGGGAGGGGTTGGAAATAAGACACATCACATGGCTAAGAAATAAGAAAAAGAATGGAAATACGGAATAAGTAGATAAGAGGGATGGCTGGGGGAAAAGGGAGAAGAGTAGCCAGCAAAATGAAGCGACCGTATCTGACATTTGACGAACAAGCTGAATGACTTCCCCTTTCATAATCCTGGGAATGGGACCATTCACTTCCAAGTCAGTGATGATATGATCCCCATTACGATAGGAGAACACGATTTTACGACGCGTTGGTTGCCGTAACGAACAGTCACTAAAGACCTAATTCCAAAGCAGTTTCTTTCCAGTAAAAAAAAGAATAAATAAAAAAATTAAGAGAATGTTGCATTTACACTCCTAAAATAAAAAAATTATCATACTTACATAACAAACTGATTGCTAACAAATGCAATAACTGTACATTCTTGGCCCAAGGTTAAATGATGACAACAGTACCTGAAAAGAAAAGAGAAAAAAACATAAGCAACACCTTTCGCGTATAGAAACATTTCAAAGCAGAGATTTTTGTTTTATTAATAAATACACACACACACACACACACACACACACACACACACACATATATATATATATATAGTATATATATATATATATATATATATATATATATATATATATATATTATACGATTCCCCTTAATAAGGGGTGACTCCAGAGATAAAGAAAATTAACTCTGCCAGTTTGATATATCAATTCTAAATCGCGCCTGAATTTTAAGTGCAGACGACTTCCACAACACCAGACGATTCCTGTACGTGCCAAGAAGGCTCACGAACATCACATCAATCCCCTATACAAACTATGCCTTCTACCTCTTAACTTATAAGCACTCTCGCTTTTCCTAGATAAGTATGCTTTTCTTTACCAAATCCCTTTCTACACTTTCTATCCAACACTTTTTAGGACTTTCTTGCCTCAATAAATTTAATACCCCTGAATTATACTCTCATATAACTAGTGAATGCGGATGAGAACGATTGCAAGAGGAGAATGTTGGGATTAACGTGAACAAAACCAACGTTTTGAAGATCAATGGAAACCGGGAACATGGGGGTAAAAACTGTATATATATGAATCGTAGGAATATGGAGTCAAAGTCAAATTCAATGTGAAAATTCTTTATTCCATTAAAAATCGTTATTGCATATCTAAATAATAAAACAATATCCAGTAGAATAAATGTTTTCAGTAACGATCACTGCACTAGACTCCCAGGCTCATCTGGAGGTCACTGGTACCATGAGGCACCATACCAGCATACCAAATGCCGCGCCGCATTGATAAAAAATAAAAAAGAAATCATTTAACCTTAACCCACAATAATCACTCAGCATCAATAAGTTGGTGTTGGGACAGAATTACGACCTGATTCATGGGAAAAGTTGGAGATGCTGGCGATAAAAGTCACTGATGATTACATTATGTAGCAATAAAAGTCTCTCTCTCTCTCTCTCTCTCTCTCTCTCTCTCTCTCTCTCTCTCTCTCTCTCTCTCTCTCTCTCATTGCTATTCACCAGTAACCGGAAACCACCTATAATTTTATGCCACGAACACAGGTCCTTTCTTTGTTTGTGTTTGTGTGTGTGTCTGTGTGTGTTTAGGTATTACGTACCGTAAAAGGAAATAATTAACAGGACAAGTAATGATTCAGCAAACCTTTCTGTTTGTAAAAATGAACTGACGAGCGGATATCTAAGTCTTTATAAGGTCTGAATAAAAAAGTAAAACAGTTAAGCTAACGAATGTGACAAGAACAAACAATTATAAAAGTAAGACATTAAATAATATGATTTTTTAGCAATTAAAATTTCGGCAGTATTAAATAATACCCTTTAATTCCAGGACACCTTACAAATGTACAGTTAAACTTTTCCTTAATAGGACTTGTAACAGTAATCTGTTATTTACAACAGATGCTGGGTCATAAAATTTTTTTGTTTACAAGTTTTCGCTCATTTTCAAGTTAATTTCAAATGAATAAATATTTTGTTTGTATTTTTATCAAATGAAATAAACCGTTTCCAAATTCACGTAATCCTGTACCGTATAATACATGTGAATCAGCTATATGTCGTTTACGCGACCATTTAATTACTTTTAGTATTATGTCTGCATCTGTGCCTTAATATTAGCATTTAACATCGCTGAACTTTAAACGTAGTTTAAATAACTTTATTACTAAATCAAAGATACATTTTCATGAGAATTCCAAGAGGATTTATAAAAATAAATTATGCCTTCATTACGAATGAACCTAAGGCATTTACACCTACTGTAATAGCTGATAATTCTGCTTATTATTTTCATGAGGTAGTTTAATGAGTCATTGGGTTCATGTAAAGGATCTGTGTTTAAATGAAAGGTGATAGTTGGAGTACGATAAGGTGAATTTGGAAAGAGACAAGAGGCCATGACTGAAAAATAGAAGGCAAAAAGCAATGCAGCTTGAAAACGAGTATTGGTCCAAAGAACATTTATTGGAGCCTGAGGTACGCCGTAAAATTACACTGTAGGATGTAGTTGCCACACAAGGGGAACCAATTCACTTCGTTCAAAAAGATAAGAGGTATGCAGTACAAATGACGCTGTAATTAAATTGGAGCCGATTTTCCTGCAGAACATATGAAATAAACGAAAAATCAAACCAGAAAAGTGGAACAATGAAAAGAAAGCTGTCAGATCCATTCATGTTCACAAGATATACGGTAAGAAAATTACCCAAGTATTCATTGTATTCGAATAACTGCAACAAACTCATTAAAAAAATTTAAAAAAAAAACGTATGGAAAGGGAAAAGTACATCTCCCCTTTTAATGATTATATACATAATTTTCATATTTCGTTACCTTGTTTAATTCATTTGTAATAACTGGCGTTGCAGCGATATACAGATAACGCAAGAGCACTAAAGGATGCTTGCAGTAAAAGTATTTCTTAATCATGGGTATAAACACCTCCCCTTCCATGAAGTTAACAAAACTACTATTTTGCCAACCGAAAAAAAAAAAAAGTTCATTCAATAATAAAAGTGAACAAGTGAAAACTAGCAAGCAAATAAATAAAACTGTAACAACTGCTACCTATATGTTTTAATTAATTTTCTCTTTGATTAGTTTTTCGTTCTGACTCCTACACAGTGTAGGGTTAATTACCAAGTATTTCCCCAAAGGAATACAAATGAATGAATCAGTCAAGTAAAAATTACAGTACATTTTTCATGAAACAAACCGCCTCAATTACAGGGCAGATTACAAAGAATATAACGAATTTGAGTAAAATTGCCGTGTAACTTATTTCTATCATTCACATATAAGGAATGGGAAGGGGGAAACAGAGATTTACTCATTTTTGTCATTCACAAATAAGGAATGAGAAGGGGGAAACAGAATATACACAAGAACAGAAACAATCCACAGCAGCCTTAAACCAGAAAAACAAAAAATAAAAAGAAAAATCAGGAAAGTCACAACCTTCATCAGGCCCAGTTAGCTCCAACAAGTCTTTCTTTCTGTCTCCTTTATTCCAACTCTATTACCAGTAAATCCTGAGCAACTCCATAAATCTCTCCACAGAACGACCTCCCGTTCAACCCACGCTGGATTACCATCATGCCTTAGACGCTATTCCGGAATTTAGATAGGAACCATCGCACTCCCAACAAAAAGATGCCAGGACCTGGCCAGACATGGTTTCTAATCAGGAACATACCTTGCAGAATTCGTCCGTGATACACACACATATATATAAAACTTACACAGTCCGTAACTAATTTACCTGGCTTGTGTTAAATGCGAACGGATTATTGACCGAGACCAGGAAATTTACCGGTAATAAAGTGTCTATGCGCACAGAAAAGTTGAGTTGAGTTGAAAATAGAATTTAGGCCAAGGGCCAAGCACTGGAACCTATGGGGTCATTCAGTGCTAAAATGGAAATTGACAGTAAAATGTTTGAAAGGAGTAACAGGAGGAAAACCTCGCAGTTGCACTATTAATCAAGTATTAGGAGAGGGTAGAAAGTAAGATGAAGAGAGAGAATATGAAAGGAGGTACAGTAAAAGCAACGAAAGTGGTTGCAGCTAGGCCCCGAAGGCTGACTGCAAAGAACCTTAAGTAATGCTCACATGAGGCCCATAGAAAAGATGAGCAAAAGCGATTGCAGTTTGCAAAGCAAATTCTGTGTGATGTGGCATACATAGTTTATATCTCAAGTTACTATTTCGCCACAGATATTGTTATCTAGGAAAAGCAAATCATGATCAAGTCGTTACCATTCTTTTAAAATTAACACCCACTGAGTGAATGAGTACATTACAGGATTTTTTCCACAGTGGCTATAAAATTTTATAAGCAAACGCCACAAAGGACTGATATGAGCTTAGATGTAAAAAAAAATTACAGATTTTAAGAATTAGGTTTAAATAAAGACATAAATTAAGCCAAAAAATAATGATCAAACTGGTTAAAACTTGAATCAATGATTTTAACAGTCTGAATACACTGATGTCTATTACAGATATACAGCCATCAAAATGAACTTCCTACTAGCAATAGGTTAAAAAAATCAAAGTAAAGAAAATACAACAGTAATTCTACAAATATATATCTAATAAAACTCACTCATTTACTATGAGAGAAAACGATTCAAAGTCATATTACATTTTTATAAACAATAAAAACTGTACTTTTCCTTACCCAGGTAAAATTACCTTCAATGTTTTTCTTACGACATCTGTTAATGTTTTGATTCTCAAACTGTATAATCCTTTTATTACCTTTTACTTTCACCAAATACCATATAGATACTGTCCAAAGTTAACTTGACTACCATGAACAGCGGAATAAATTTCTTTTTAATTGTGTTTGTTTGTTTGTATGGTGCTTTTACGTTGCATGGAACCAGTGGTTATTCAGCAACGGGACCAACGGCTTTACGTGACTTCCGAACCACGTCGAGAGTGAACTTCTATCACCAGAAATACACATCTCTCACTCCTCAATGGAATGCCGGGAATCTAACCCGCGACTACCAAGGTGGGACGTTAATACCATACCAACCACGCAGCTGAGGCGCTTTTTTTCAATTGTGTACTAGAGATTTAACAAGTACAATATACCGGCGACCTTGTTTGCTTTCTCACTACTGTTAGCTCACTCCCTCTTTGGGACAATGGTTTTGGCGCCTTCCCGGTTCCTTAGGCCTAATCAAATGGTCCCCTATAGATAATTTTATTCGCTTTAACACTTCACCAAAGACACACGCGCTGCCTTCATAGCTAGTGCTATGTTGGCATGAGGGCATCTCAATCTACCCACCAATACAAATGCCACTCTTGACGTGAATATAGCAACTGGCAGAGTCCGTCAGAACCACTTTCCTTGCTCACGCCTTTAACGTTCTTCTCGCTGCATATTTATTTTCAGCTTTTATTTATTTATTTATTTATTTTTCGTCCTTCCCTCTCTCTAGTGGTATTCCTCGAGGCTCTGCCTTGTGTCGCCTAATCTTTCCCTCGCCTTATAAATGAAGTACCAAACGATGAATATGTAATGATATATGGAAGCCAGGAAGACGAAGCAACAGACGTTAGTACAGATAATGGAAGGATAATAGCTAGGACTTCATATTGTTATCTAGGATTAAAGATTGGATCACGTTGGGGAGATCTGGAGGTGAGTCACACAACGATTGGGTCAAGGAAAGCAGCAGGATGTGTGCAAAATAATATGTTTATTTGTTTGCTTGTATATGGTGTTTTTACGTTGCAGGGAACCAGTGGTTATTCAGCAACGGGAAAAACGGCTTTACGTGACTTCCGAACCATCTCGAGAGTGAACTTCTACCACCAGAAATACACATCTCTAACACCTCAGTGGAATGTGCAAAATAATATGAATAAGTATATTAGTAGTGACACATGCTTGATAAATCAAAGCCAATATATGCACATGTAAAAAAAAAAAACCTATATCAAGAACAGTACGCAACCCAAAATATGACATTTATAAAGCAGAGGAGGGATGGCATTCCATGAATAAAGACGACACAACAGAAAACATACTAAACAAAACAATAAATGACAAACTGCGAGCAAACCACACAAACATCTAATAACGAATGAGAGAGAGAGAGAGAGAGAGAACCCAAAGAAGAAAGCGGAGCGAGAGAAATTGGCGGCAGCTAAAAAAAGGAGGAGAGAAGAGGAAAAAGGAAAAAGAAAAGGAGAGAAGAGGAAAAAGGAAAAAAGAGGAGTGACAGGCGAGTGGAAAAGAGATTAACCCGTAATTCTTGGGATCAACCGGCGAAAAGAAGTCTCCGCTCTCATTATGAAAGGCTACATTTTCCACTAAGAATTTTCTTATGCCGTACCTTGGTATATCTTCAGTTTTGAAAAATATCTATATGCCTAATTAACTGTTGATTAGTCTTTATAATACTAATGGATTTATATAAAGAATGGATAAGCCTATCTATCTTTTCATAAGTTCTCTTTCTTCCATCTTACTTTCCACACTCTTCTAGCAATTGATTCTTAGTGCAAGTTTTTCTCCTCTTACACCTTTTTTTTTTACTATCAATTTCCGTTACAGCGCCCAATGACCTCATAAGTCCCAGTGCTTGGACTTCGGCCTGAATTCTAAGTTCAACTCTTGGATACCTATCATTTTTGGCATGCAGCTGTTATTCATTCGTATGTTTTCCTAACCTAACTTATACATAAATAATGAATTCAACGTTAAATAGCAAATGTATTTCTCATCAAATAATAATTTCCTCCTAACAGAAACCCCAACAAACAATATTTTCCTCATAACAGAAACCCCAACCAATAATATTTTTCTCATACAGAAACCCCTCCATATAATATTCATCTAACAGAAACTGCAACAAATAATATTTTTCTCATAATACAAATCCCAAAAATTAAAAATTTCCTCGTAACAGAAATCCCAACAAATAATATTTTCCTCATAACAGAAACCCCAACCAATAACATTTTTCTCAAAAAGAAATCCCACCATATAATATTCTTCTCCTAAAAGAAACCCCAGCAAATAATATCTTCCTCATAACAGAAACCCCAACCAATAATATTTTTTTTTCATACAGAAACCTCACCATATAATATTCTTCTCCTAACAGAAACCGCAACAAATAATATTTTACTCGTAACAGAAGCCCACACCTACATTTTCTCATGGCTGTAAAGGTTATGTTAATCTCTATTTTTACACGACAAAAGCCCGCGGCAACAGGCAAGGTCGCCGAAGTCAAGAATCGAAATAGCCTTCCTTGAGATTTCACGAATAAACACCAATAATATAAAAGAATATTCGCGTGGGATCATCATCCAAACTATGAAATAAAAAGAATTCGGGTCTCTCTCTCTCTCTCTCTCTCTCTTTTTCTTTTCCCCTCAACCATCCGTGAAATTAGTCAACAGTTCCATTATAAGCGACATGCCTTTATGCAAGCTGAGAGAGAGAGAGAGAGAGAGAGAGAGAGAGAGAGAGAGAGAGAGAGAGAGAGTGTATACCATAAAGAGCACTGTACCGAAAGCTCATGCCACGTAAGTTATCACAAAAAGAGTGAAGGCCGACAGGATAGAAGGCAAGCGAAGATACAACTAAATTGGATTAACAGCGAGAAATTTATAGTTCCCATATGCAAGCGTTCAGGCTGAAAATGTCGTTCAAAACAGCCTCCAGCCCTTCTGCCCCGAAAATATGTCCGGAGTAGGAATGGCCTATCTCAATGCGAGGCAAAGATAGAGACATATCTGGATCATATGGAATGAGAGAGGGGAAAGGAAAAACGACATGGTAATACACACACCCACACAATATATATATATATATATATATATATATATATATATATATATATATATATATATATGTGTGTGTGTGTGTGTGTGTGTGTGTGTGTGTGTACATTATATTTCTGCCCAAAAAGTAATAAAAACGATTGCCCACTTGACTACGATGGTGAAGATGGGTCTATTCCAGCTCTAATAAATATATCTCTGAAAAAGACAGGTATATATATGTAAGAGAGGGAATAGACGTTTATTCTCCTCGTGATCAGGTCGGCAAGGTGATCTCGTCGCGCTTATGGTATCGTGGATTCGTTTCCCGCTACCGGACGTCACGGTTTCTTCAAATTTCTTTGAAGTTGGAGCTCAAGGTTTTGTATTGACTAGCGTATCCAAAAAAGAGCGAGGAATCTGATTAGTGAAGAGGGCTTTGTGGCATTACTATTACATATATATATATATAATATATATAGATATATATATATATATATATATATATATATATTATATATATACACATATATATAATATATATATATATATATATATATATATATATATATATATATATATATATATATATAAAACCTAAAGGACATTAATGATTAGATAAATAACACACCCTCAGTAAAAAAAAAAAAAAAAAAAAAAAAAAAAGAAAGAAAGAAAGAAAGAAAGTACCAACTCGAGACGCGAAGGCCATTATGGGGAAAAATAACATTTTCAATTTCAATCTATTGCATTTTACAGATCCAATTTCCTTCTAATATCCACCGGAATAAAAATGCCTATTGGGAAACCGAGGGAAGGATGAGCCGGAGAGCCAGAGGCGAGGAAGCGATTAGGAAATGCAAAAGAGCAGGAAAGACCGACAAGAGGGGCGAGGAAAGTTCCAGCGAAAATTAAATGTGAAGTAATGCTGCATAACTAACTCCCTGCTTACACACGTACTTCACGGACAGTAAGGTTAATCTCAAGAAAATGTTTCAAGCATCATTTTGGAGAGTAACTCTCATTCCGTTCATTCAGAAAAGTGGGAATATGAAATATCCTTATTCAACGCCACAAAATTCTGGTATTCTTTTTATTAATCTAAGATGACACACATAACAGGGGTTGTTAAGAAAAAACTACGATTTTGTTGATTTGATACACTATCAGTTAAACACAATTTAAAATAAATTTCTTGGAAACTTTCATTTCTCATAACATGCATAATGTCAAAATGTTTAAAAAAAAAAATTATATATATATAGATTATTATTATATATTATATATTTAATTATATATATATATATATACTAGATATATATATATGTATATATATATATTAGCTCAAGGATACACAACCTAACTTCTTTGTTTAGATAACTATATAACAATCCTGTTACAATTTGCACAGCTTGGACAATTTCAACTATTTTCTTTCATAATACACTTTGGTTTTGCTGCACTTACTAACTGCCGGAAAACTCTTTTCCTTTAAGTCAAATCAACAAACAGACGTGTATCTTGCCTCGACAAATCATGGTTCATGGGATGAACAATCATTTAGGACAGTGCCTTCCCGACACGGCTGTCTATTCATGGCCTGAAGAGATTGGTCTGTCAGCTTCCATTTGTTATATTTCTGACCGCATGCACTACCCCAGAGGGAAACGAGAAAGTTACAGTCAAGCAATAATGAAAGACGTCTAAGGCTAAGAAATCTACCAATACACTTTGTTTAACTATTATATACAACTTATACTTGCATCTTATCAGGAATCTTTCTTCCAATCATATATTCATAAGACTTCATCTCCAGATTCCATCCTCTTTTGAAAAAAAGGCTCTCTCTCTCTCTCTCTCTCTCTCTCTCTCTCTCTCTCTCTCTCTCTCTCTCTCTCTCTCTACACTACGAACCTGCTAATTTTCTCCAACGGAGAGCACAATAGCGGTTCCGCAATACGAATACCATAAAAAGAGGAAGAAATATACCACCTAATTCCCGAGAGCCCCGGAGATATGTGGGAACTCGTTACACTGTTCCGAAAATCAACCCCACCCACTCCCAACAACAACCCCCCCCCCCCCCCTTCCCCCCCAAACTAATTCTTGCCTGCTTTCCACCACCGAAGGCAACAGGCAAAAAATAAAATTGCACATATTGTGTGCAGCCATCCGGAACCAATATCAGTCCGTATATGAAAGTTATTCGGAGGGCGGGAGAAAGACTGGGGTGGGGGTTGGGGTGGAGGAGTTTCCAAAATATAAGCTTCGCTTAAATGCACTTCTTCCCAAAGCTCCTTAAAGGAAATGAGAATATTAACGATTTCTCGAGTTCAAAAGACTTTCCATATATTATACGTAGGTACTGAACTTCATTTTTATATAAGGTTAAAGACCGTTACGAGGGAGCTTAAGAATTAAATCATCAATCTAAAGCGCTATTTACCATACTTAGAATCTTACACTTTTAATGTCTTTATCGCAAGGCTTTAAGTGATGAAAATAACTACTAAGTAGGATCCATAAGCAGCTACTATAGCTGTTTAATGGTAGTGAAATCAGAGCTCAAGACCACAATTGTGTCTAATTTGCGAGCACGACCTTCCATGTGTATTTTAGACACTGTAGATCAGAGGTGGCCAAACAGTCGATCACGGTCACTCGTCTGGTCGATTGCCGTTCCCCCACAATCCTATCTCAACAAACAAAAACACAAGCTATATATATATATATATATATAATATCTATATATATATATATATATATTGTATATTAATTAATATATAATACATATAAGTGAGGCAACTCGTACTCATGTTCTATGGCGTTATTTGAATTTTTTTCCCCCACGTAATAATAAGTGATTATGTAGTATGGTGGTTCGTAAAAGTTTCGGCCCTTAGAGCAGATCTCGGAGTCCAAAACTCTGGCCACCCCTGTGTAGATATTCAGCCATCGACAATTACACGACCGTCTACTGACTCCATTGGATAGGGCGAAAACAATAACTAAACCAGCAAGCACGCTGCATTAGCAGGAGTGCAAACCCAATCATTATTCAGCAAGAGGAAAACTACAGGCCGAATACTCAGCTTTTCGATTAGATAAGACCGCAACCATGAAACACCTAAGCCACAAGCTATCTTGACTATAAAGCGACTTTCTCTCCCATTTTCAAATCTTATTTCCGTCCTTTTCTCGATCCACTTACTTCAGGGGGATCCTCCCTTTAAAGGATTCTCTTCCGATGCTTTCATTACACGAAGCTTCAAGCTTATACTGGCTCTGTGTAAGCCTTTAACGTCACGTCTTTCTACCACACGGGATTCACTTCAGCCATTATCCTGAACCCTTTCCAATCTGGATGTTTTCAGCCAAATTTCGTCTCACGCATCTTCACTGATATTTTCAGACTAATAATGAACAGTAACGATTTCGCTGCTGCCACAATGTTACTTATCATTATTACGACTGCTAACAATTACAATAAGAAATCAGTATCATTACTATTGCACACTAAAATTTAAACATAACACGGAGGCTTTCAAAGAGGGCTTCCATTGAAGTATATACACTTTTAAAAGCAAAGGCAGACCAAAATGAACAACACTGCAGGTTAACTTAAACAGGTACTTAAACGGTACCATAATTACATCAAATACCAGAAGTGGTCACCACTCGGGCACAATAGCAAGACGTACCAATGCTTAGCCTTGACACGGGCTTAACACAAGAAAACGTAATAAAATATTAATTAGCGGCAAGTAAAATAAAAATGGTAATCAAAACCATTAAGTAAATTACAATTCCGATAAAAAAACCAAAGAACTTTAATTCCACCAGTTAATATTGCCCTGCATTTTCAGGATGCAACTAATTGCTGAAGCACTCAAGTTCCTTTTAATTAAACTCCAGGAGTTAATATCCTTAAATAAATTTCCACACTTTGTTCTTAAGATGAAAACTTGAAAAATATTTCTGAACTCTAAATGGGTCAGAATGGAAACTGTATTTTTGAAGTAACAGTTGAATAAGAGACTTTTGCAGTTCTAAATTCTTGAGCTAAATTAATTTGGCGCAATGAGGAGGAGACGGTGTAATTAAAAATAATGCGAAGCTTACACGGGATCTATGAAAAGCATCAAAATTGGCTACCATTATTTTTCCACAAGAAGCAGGATACAGATTTTCCCTTAATTATTAAAACAAGAATATACATTTTTTCATAATGAAGTAAAAGATTTGATAGGACATAGACGCATAAAGATAATGAAAGTGGTAACTACTTCTACTATATGCAAATGAACTGCTGAAAAATGGAGGCCATAGCATTTCCGCGTACCTGAGGCTTGTAAGTTTTTCTGAAAGGAAAATTGTAGGTTTCCATTACCTTAGTAGTTCCATGACCATTCTAAATTTTGTGATTTTCCATGACCCCACTACACCTATGATAACTTGGAGGCCTAAAATGCTCACTGTTCAAATCCTATTCTAGAGAGCTGTAGTCTCGGACTAAACAATTCGTATTGGAACAAGGAGAGCAATTAAAGTATGTTAATTATTCAAGTAAAATCAGCTTCGTTACGAACTGATAATGTGATTTCGACTTAACCATTATTTATCAGAGTCACTTTGCCGTCACCCAACAATCTCTCTCTCTCTCTCTCTCTCTCTCTCTCTCTCTCTCTCTCCTCTCTCCTTCTCCATCTCTTCTCTCTCTCCTCTCTCTTCCTCTTCTCTCCTTTTTTTCTCTCTCTCTACTCGAGGAAATCTGTTGCTTCTAAATGATCGGCCTATATAGTTGTCCAAATGAGTTTTGCGGCACAATCAAGTCTACAATACAGTTAGCCTACAAGGTTCAGTATTCCTCATAACATCCAAATCCTCATCTCTTTTTAACGAAATACTTGTCTCTGCGAGAGAGAGAGAGAGAGAGAGAGAGAGAGAGAGAGAGAGAGAGAGAGAGAGAGAGTTGAATTTTCTTTTCCAGAAGCTCTAGTGTCAGAAAATAAAAATAAATATACCCTATAGCCACGAAAAAAAAAAAAAAAAATCTTGAAAAGGTAGATTACAAAAATCTAATCGGGTTGTGTTAGTCACAGGGCCACCTTTTAAAAACTTCACAAGGTTACTCACCTGAAACTTGATGAGAAATACTGACAGCAAACAACAAACAAACAAACCGATTCAACAACAAAGACTCCCTTATGCTGTAAACAAAACGCAGCAACATAACACAAGAACACTTTGAAACGCATTATTGCCAGAGCCTAAGAAGACAGCAAGAATCGGGCAACTCTTCTAAAGAAAAGTAGGTCTGACTTGTCTAAGGTACTCACAAGGTGACGTTAGGCTTAGCAGTGGAACAAAGTCCTTTGAAGTCTCAGTCAAGATCTCATCCGAGGTAGATATAAACACCTTGACATCGTGTTGACCTACTTGCAAGATAAAGGCAACAAGAGATGTCACGAGATAAAAACTACAAGAGATATCACTAAAGAAGCGACATGAGATAAAAGCTACAAGAGTTATCACACGAGAAGGGCTACAAGATATAAAAGCTAAAAGAGATATTATGAGATAAAAGCTGCAAGAGATATCACAAGAAAAAAATCTACAACAGATATCACACAACAACACAATCTGATATAACATGAGAAGAGTTACAAAAGAAAAGTTACAAGATATCACGAGATAAAAACTACAAGAGATACCACAAGAGAAAACCAAGTGAAAAACTACAACAGATATCACAAGAAGAGAGCTACAAGAGATATCACAAGAGAAGAACTACAAGAGATATCACGAGATTAAAAACAAGAGATATCACAAAATAAAAGCTACTGGAGATATCACAAGGGAAAAACTATAAGAGACATCACAAGATGAAAGCTATAAGAGATATTGTAAGGAAGGGCGCGAGTAAGAGAGAGGGTCCGCAATTTACTGATTTATTCAGACAACAAACAGACAGAAATGTAGCGCCTGGCACCAGGCGAACAAGAACAGAGGTCACACACGATCATTTGGGCTTGTTGACAAATGGAAATTATACATATGTATTGATACACAAGACATGGCTGAACTCATGGTACATATGGCTGAAATAACAATGGTGATATTGAAGCAAAGAAAACATTGCAACAGGAAATCTGCTAACTTTGGTAATTACATCAATTCAGGAAACAGTAATTTCCAAAAATCAAAGAAACTGAGAAAACGAGGCGAACAATACATCTAAAACGAAAAGGAAATAAAAGTCAAAGTGGTAAGCGCGTACGTTTACAAAAACAAATGCGTATGATAAACCAGATGAAGTAAACAAAACAGATGATTCCGGCACAGCAAAACAAATTCGGCGCGAAAAGCGAGGCGGGGGAGGAAGGCACCGGCGCCGCTCTGATGCGAATCACCAATTAGTAACAGGGATCTATCGCGTCAGTTTAAACTCCTAACTTTCCTCGGGACTGACGTGTGGGCAAACACAACATTCATCCCGTGATGCTGCAGGGCTGTTCTGCCGAAATGACGTTACACAGCGTCATCTCCTCGTAATTACTAACATCAATTATACACCTCAACCTGTAATTGGCCAAGGTCGGCTCGAACAGCGAGAGAGAGCAGTGCATGAACTGCAGTCAAGCAGGTGAAAAAAAAAAAAAAAAAAAAAAAGGAAAAATTCAGACCTACATAATTTCCAATTGTACGCTAGATCTACTATTGTCAATGGACTAACTGAATACCTGTCATATAATTCCTAACACGAACCTTTGTTGAATACTTACAATTTATATCCCGTAGGGGGTAGTGCCATCGGTGCACCTCACGGGGCGCACTGCAGGCATTACTAAGATTTCTTCGCAGCGTCCCTTCGGCCCATAGCCGCAACTCCTTTCATTCCTTTTACTGTACCTCCATTCATAGTATCTTTCTTCCATCTTCCCACCCACCCTCTCCTAAAAATGATATCATACTGCTGCTGCAAGGTTTTCCTCTTGTTATACCTTTCAAACCTATCTACTCTCATTATTCTTTTCAGCGCTGGATGACCTCATAGGTCACAGTGCTTGACCTTTGGCCAAAACTCTATATTCCATTACATTCTTTACAATCCATAGATGTGTATTTCAAACCAGTAAAACAGAACACTTAAATATACCAAACACACTTGAAAAAAAAATTACATAAGTACATATTTATACATAAATCTGGTGTTCCACACAAACAGAAAGATTATTATTATTATTATCATTATTAATGAAAATAAAGTATACAACAGCTCTCTTATACTGTGATGAAAAAATGAAATACACAATCTAAATATACATTTTATAAACAGAAGCCAGAGATGGATAACTTTCTTAAATAAATTATATCAACAATCATATTATCACAATTAAATGCCTATTTAAGTTTATCGAAAGCACAGGTTCTTCCTCAATGAATTACCCAGAGAGAGAGAGAGAGAGAGAGAGACTGTATCTAACGGATTCTTCCTCACTTATTATCCGAAGCATATAAAATCCAATGAGAGAGAGAGAGAGAGAGAGATGAAACCTATTTCTTGGCAAAGGTCAACAGAGGCCAAACTGGTTCATTGGAATGTGGCCAAACCACGCGGTAATCGCCGAGATCGAATACGTGATCTCTTAATGAAGCAAATGTGGTACTGTTTACAGTGAACGAAAAAAGGATAACAGTAATAATTCTTTTTTACGTTAAGGTTCCATCAACATCACAAACAGTCTACCATATGAGAGAGAGAGAGAGAGAGAGAGAGAGAGAGAGAGAGATAATGGAAATTATACAAATTGGGGGTCAGAGACACACGAAAAGAAAAATGATGATCGAAGATGAAAGAAAATGATTTAGATCGCTTTCATCGGAGCAGTCTTTCCTACTAGTGACTTCCCCGTTAAGAAATAAAGGTCTGGACAAAATATCTCATAAGAAAAGAGTAAAAAAAAAAAAACTGACTCGAAATCATATTCTAGATCGTTTGTCTCAGCAAAATCTTTCATGTATAACGGAAGAGCAGGAATATCTCTCTCTCTCTCTCTCTCTCTCTCTCTCTCTCTCTCTCTCTCTCTCTCTCTCTCTCTCTCTCTCTCTCTCTCTCTCTCTCTCTCTCTCTCAGCATACATATGACGGCTTCTGCGACAAATGTCATTTGGTCGATTTCACACAAATAACAACAACATTGAAGCTAGCAATCAATGTCGCCTGGAAAAGTGGTCGGCGGTTCAAAAAAGAAGACGTTATTGGTAACAAAGAGCCATTGTGCTGTCTTAATTTCTAATCTTGTACAAATATTACCATAAAGTTTTAAGCATGCGCGTAATTTGAAAATATAGCCTTAATCTTGTCAGTAATGTGTAAATATTTACTTATAGCGTTAAGCCTTTACAGAACGGAGAAATAGTAATAAATGTCTATATATATTGTTAAGCCTTTACTGAACGGAGAAATACTAGTAATAAAAGTTTGTCTAATGTTAAGCCTTTACGGAACAAAGAAATAGTCATAAAGTCTATGTAAGTAATGCATTTAAATATAAAACTGTACTTTATATGATACTGATAAAACTTAAAAAATAAAATAATTACTTCAAGATAAACGTAATGAATTCACTTTAGCCGTAGGTTTCATCAAGTGAAAATATATCCTATCAAAAGCCATAAGATGACCTAAACTTCATCTCATGACAACCGAAAACTGGCTTACGCCACACCTGCGTATGCTCAATAGAAAATAGACTCTAACTCAAAATAGAGTTAGGAAAACGTCGTTGGAAAGATGGGGTTTCAATTCTAACCTCCAAAACTACAAGAGCTTGATTAAACTTCAAAGAATACAAACTCCTCCAATCTCTCTTTTTCTAAGGAGGAGGAGATATCTTACACAGGAGACCCATAACGGGCCGCTTGTAATGATTTAACAAAACTCTCTCTCTCTCTCTCTCTCTCTCTCTCTATCTATCTCGCTCTCTCTCCTGGGGGCCATCTTCCTCCGGCGCCTCAAGATTATGCAAATTACCATGAGCAGGATGTTCGACTTGGAATAGAAATCTAGTGTTATGCGGATAGACATTGTTTGAACGAAGGACTTCTAAGTCATTCAGAAATTCCTCACGGTATTCTAGCTACCAAAGAGACAATAAAGCTATAACAATATGAGCAGGGACTTTGCATAAGAGAGAGAGAGAGAGAGAGAGAGAGAGAGAGAGAGAGAGAGAGAGAGAGAGAGAGAGAGAGAGCACATCTGAATGGCCTACGATGATGGCATTCTGCTAGATGCAAATGAGAAATTGAGAGAAGGAATGGCATAGGAGAGATGACTGATGGTCATGATAAAGCAAGTTTAATGGGAGTGAAGATGTATAATTAAAGGTCACCTTCACATGCCAGAAGTATTTGAGTCCCATCACTGGACATGGCAGAAATCATTATCGATACCCTGAGTAATTCTTTTACATATTAAGGAGATTCAGATAGCACAAATATACTAGGTCGTATATACATCCACATAAAAATATTATTATTACTCTATATAAAATGTATATATACATATATAAAATATACATACATACATAATAAATGCTGTGGCTCAACGGTAGAGTTTTGTAGCCGATCCAGCAGTAAACACGATATAACAGTCAGCTCAGTCAAGAAAGCAGAAAGAATTAGCAACCTTACCTATAGAAACGTCATGAAAACTGAATGGTTTCGAGGAGTCAAGGACAAATAGCGAAAATGCCTGCGTGCATTACTCATGCTCTCTCTCTCTCTCTCTCTCTCTCTCTCTCTCTCTCTCTCTCTCTCTCTCTCTCTCTCTCTCTCTCTCTCTCTCTCTCTCTGGCAAGAAGAACCTTCGGTAACGCCTCACTACCAGGGCGACCACAACTGCCCACATAAAAGCCCAAATGCTTTTCCGATGTTAAAGACTGATCTTTTCCAGACAAGAAACTGAAATAAAACTATAGAAAATGCTAATTTTCTTTACACTAACGACATCGAAATAGTGTTAATAAACTGGTTCAAGTGCTTAAGACTTGACAATCCCTTGGGTTGCTATATGTAATGGAATAACAGAGATACAGTCTGGGACGGGGAATGACCTACCGATAGCAAACTGCTACAAGCTACCGACTTCTAATTTTTAAAAATGATTGTGCATAATTTCTTAACAATTATTTTGTCAACACGTAGCAACAGCCAAAATTGAAAGAATGTTAGATTTAGGCCATATAGCCCCTGCTGAATCGAAAATGAGATCATACCCATGAAGTGCCTTATTCCCGAATAAACATAAGAATAAATTCTATTAGCGTCAGGCACTGGAAGCTGTTACTAATCGTCGTCACGTTGGTGAAGAAACCAATAATGGTTAAGTGTAAATATACATTAACATTATACATACAAAACGAGAACTTTCGAGAACCTGCTCGATTCTCCTTCTCACTCTGATTGAGGAGGAGGATCGAGCATGTTCTCGAAAGCTCTCGTTTTGTATATATCTTTAATATATATTTGCACTTACACCACTGTGCATTTCTTCACCATTCCAGTGACTCATGCGATTAAGACATTTTTATGAACCGTCATATTCTCCTAAAAAGTGCTTTGACACATGGGTCTCCTTCCCATTTCTGGTCTCCCTATTTCATATAAACAACTCTCTTCTAGTAAGCGAGTGTGATGTCCCTCAGAATCTGGCCCTATCATCTTCCATCCCAATTTCCAATGACTGCTTCCCTCCTAATCTGGCCCTTTTACTTTCCATTCCAATTTCGGATGACCGCGTCCCTCCCAATCTGGCCCTATTGTCTTCCATTTCAACTCCGGATGACTTGCTTCCCTCCCAATCTGGCCCTAATGTCTTCGTTTTCCAATTCCGGATGACTTGCTTCCCTCCCAATCTGGCCCTATTATCTTCCATTCCAATTTAGTATGACTTGCTTCCCTCCCAAGCTGGCCCTAATGTCTTCGTTTTCCAATTCCGGATGACTGCTTCCCCTCCCAATCTGGCCCTATTGTCTTCCATTTCAATTCCGGATGACTTGCTTCCCTCCCAATCTGGCCCTATTATCTTCCATTCCAATTTAGTATGACTTGCTTCCCTCCCAAGCTGGCCCTAATGTCTTCGTTTTCCAATTCCGGATGACTGCTTCCCCTCCCAATCTGGCCCTATTGTCTTCCATTTCAATTCCGGATGACTGCTTCCCTCCCAATCTGGCCCTATTATCTTCCATTCCAATTTAGTATGACTTGCTTCCCTCCTAATCTGGCCCAATTGTCTTCGTTTTCCAATTCCGGATGACTGCTTCCCCTCCCAATCTGGCCCTATTGTCTTCCATTTCAATTCCGGATGACTGCTTCCCTCCCAATCTGGCCCTATTATCTTCCATTCCAATTTAGTATGACTGCTTCCCTCCCAATCTGGCCCTATTGTCTTCCATTCCAATTTCGTATGACTACTTCACTACGAATCTAACCCTTCTGTCTTCCATTCCAGTTTCTGATGGATTCAAAGACCGCCATATTGCCTAACCCATCACAAAATCCTTCCGCAACTCGTACAGCTTCAAATGAGTCGAGCCTTGACTTTTAAAAGGGCTAGTTGTGAGGTCATATTAAACTAATGAACATTAATTACATCGAGTAATTTTATACCCTCCTGGTCGGGAAAACGCTTATCAGCAACTAGGACAATAATGGTATTATTTCACTATTATTTCACTGCCTGGAATCGCTTTATTATAGAAATTCACATTAAGTAGATCATGAATTTCACTATTACTGAAATTCTTAATAATGAAATTCACTATCGAAATTACTGACCTACTTATTTTCAGTCACAAATGTTCGTTGCACATTAATGCAGAGAGAGAGAGAGAGAGAGAGAGAGAGAGAGAGAGAGAGAGAGAGAGAGAGAGAGAGAGAGAGAGAGAGAGAGATATTCATTTTAATTAAGTGATGGCAAAACTCTTCTAATGAAAACATTGCAAAGATTGTATTACCAAGAGAGGAATAATCACAAAAGTAGTTAATAGAAACTCATAATAACCATGGTCACAAAATAAAACACATGAGGCACTTTGCCACAAAAGTTTTGAATATATTTCGCAACAAAAAATATATCTGCAATATTAACCTTAAAGCATTATCATATAAAATGACACCTCCAAATAACAGGACAATGAGGAAAAGAATACAAGTAATTCCCAAGCGTTACAGAAAAAAAAAAAAAAAAAAAAAAAAAAAAAAAAAAACACCTTCGTCACAGGTGGCTCACTTTTCCGACGCAGATATTTTTTTTTTACCCGATATAAGAACATCGGAAAATCGGTAGCATCCTACGGCTGGTGGAGAAGGACACGTTTCCCTTCCTTATAATGGAACCACTTAAGAGAAGAATCGAGGAGAAAGGTATGAAGTAGTAATACCATAATAATAGAAAATAGTTTTTATAGACAAAAATAACACAGTAAGCAACCAAGGAATGTCAATCTGTAAACAAGCATTTTTACCTTTTTGGCTGGGAAAAGACTTATTTCAGTTTCAATTTCTTTGCGTCATGTTTCAGATGTGACCATTCTAGCTTGTTTGTTTGTATGGTGTTTTTACGTTGCATGGAACCAGTGGTTATTCAGCAATGGGACCAACGGCTTTACGTGACTTCCGAACCATGTCGAGAGTGAACTTCTATCACCAGAAATACACATCTCTCACCCCCCAATGGAATCGAACTCGCGGTCATCGAGGTGGGACGCCAACACCATACCGACCACGCCACTGAGGCGTTTGACCATTTTAGCGTTTTAAAGATATTAAATATTCCGTTCATGCCCTACTGCAAAGAACATTACATGACGAATAAAAATTTGTACAATAACGAGTGCGTAATTCTACGAGAGAGAGAGAGAGAGAGAGAGAGAGAGAGAGAGAGTCAAATATCATTCAATCAGTCAATAATTTAATTTGCTTCCCAACGACAACCGAGGCCCAGAATTCCTAAACAGGAAGTTTACCCATCATATCTGTGCCAGATACACTTTCATACTTCCCAATAACGTTTGCGAATATGGCATTTCGAGCCCACCCAATCACACAAACACCTGTCAATATCGGGGCATCCAAGTTGAAGGCCACGTGTCGTAGAGACTGTAGTACCCTGAACGTCTCCCGAACTTGTCAGCGAAGTGATACTGTTCAGACGTCGCGGGTATAGGTACTCTTAGCAGCTCTACAATATGCTCCTGCAGATTTATGAAAAACCTCTCCCTGCTAGTTGTGTACTAAGAGGTTTTCCATTTAATTCTCCATGAAATGCAAAATCTTAAAAGAAAAAAAAATTGTATCCTTCAATATATTATACTACTAACAATTTCGAGCCCGTTGTTGCATAGGTTTTCTCGAATATCTTTTCATATATCAGCTGTATTTTCTTGATATTTTGGCACAGCATGTTTTAGACCCTTCGATTATTTTGGGCAACATAATGAAGTGCCAGAATTTATTGATTAAGGCAATTTACTCTTGAACTTTTAAATTTTCTCAACATTAGTTGTAAATATCCTAAGTGTTATTAACCTCACGGATAACTGAACCACCCGCATTATGAGGATCACAGTAAATACGACTCCTCTTAAACAACTTTAAACTAATAAATGTGAGCGGTAGCAAAATATCAGCTAGCATATATATTTATATATATATATTCTATCTATATATATATAATATATATATATATATATATATATATATATCTATATATATATATATATATATATATATATATATATATATATATATATTTTCAGGAAATCGCAGACAACCACATCAGAAGGAAGAAACATTTATTTGAGACGTTTCGCACATACAATGTGATTCTTCAGTCTGTTGAGATAAAAACACATATATACATATTAACTAAAAAAATTATATATATATGTATATATATATATATATATATATATATATATATATATATATATAATGTAATAAGGATACATTATTTTACGCCATCTCCGATTCAAAGTAACGTAAGAATAGCGGAACCCAGAAGGAACTAAGTGATTCAAAATTTTATTCAAACTCAAGAAAAAATTTATAGATAATATATCTGCTTACAAATCGCAATATTTTCTATAAATGACAAACAACACATTAAAACACAACACAATTTAAAAGAAAATGTAACCAAGAGACTCCATGAAAAATGAAATAAACAAGCTCACGACATGTCTGAATCACGCAACGGATAATGGCAATAATAGACGGAACAATTTGAAGGGAATTTACCATCCATTATGAAACCGAAAGTTGGGTCCGCGGAACAGAATATTACGACCTGGAAGAGGAATGGTGCGATTAGCATAAGAGTCCTTCCTACTGCATTGCTCTAAGCATTAACATCCCCGACGACAGTTTCCCTCGGCGCCATCCCTCATAAGGTACACCAAACAGGGACGGGCAATTAAACAGACTGACAGTGAGGCAGATTGAGACAGAAGTTTTGAACAATTAAAAAATGTTTAGGAAAAAAAAATAGACACTGAGAAACAGCACCTGCATAGGATAAAAAAAACACAGAATGAAAGAGGAAGCTAGATAAAAATGCATGATGCAAAGATCATAAAAAAAAAGATAAAGAATTATGCCTAGAAATGAGAGCGATTTGCCCTGCTAAACGGCATTCATTTAAATATACACATCTGGAAAACGTATTTAATAGTTTAACACAAGAAAAAAAACATTCACAACAACAATAATAATATAGAATATACCATGGCCAACAGTATAGAAAGCCAATCTAAGACGGTAAAGTGGATTATCTCCTTGATGGTGATAATGTTGCGTTGCTGCAATTGGTCGAATAATAATAATAATAATAATAATAAAATAATAATAATAATAATAATAATAATAATAATAATAAAGGATATATATCTTTAGGAAGGCAGAAGCAATTCTGGTATTTCCACAATCATTCAACTATTATCAGTCGCATCCCCATAGCAAAGCGAGAGAAATATTGAAGAAACCATGGGATTATTAACCTCTCAATTGAAAAAATGTATTACGATATTGTTAAGAAATATTTCGGTACTCGGCAGATAACTAATTACTGACTTACTGCACTGTGACTCGTATCAAGATGAGTTGACATCAAGGCGTTTGTTTTTGCTAGTCTGAAGTACTCTCTCTCTCTCTCTCTCTCTCTCTCTCTCTCTCTCTCTCTCTCTCTCTCTCTCCTCTAAAAGAATGCACTTTGAAAATTTTGCCCTTCGGTCAGTATCACGGCAGAGCCTTGATTTAAGTGTAACGCCAGAGAACTCCCAATAATCATTGAATTAAACAACCTGATTTAAGTATTCATCGACGTTATGTGACCACGACTCGCTGCGAAAAGAGCCAGTAATACTTCGACACTTATTTCCAATTACAATTACGGCTCCAATACGTGAAGAGCCGTAGCAGTCGAGGACGTGGCTGTCAAAGCATCCGACACTAACGTCCACCAGAAACGACGCTTTCTGCTACCAAACCCACTCCCTAATTTCCTAATAGCCGGGTCGCCGCTAATCAGGACTAATCGGTAAATCTATACCATGAAATTCGTCATCCTGATTGGCTCTACTTTAGCATCCTGTTGCCTGGGGAGAAAGAAAAAAAAAAGAAAAAAAAACTAAAGAGAAATTTATGTTGCCTGGGATAAAAAAAAAAAAAAATCTTCTTTTTGCCAGGACAAAGAAAATATACATATTTTTTGCCTGGTACAAAAAAAAAAATTATTCTTTTTGCCTGGATAAAAGAAATGATTTTGCCTGGTGCAAAAAAAAAAAATCATGCTTTTGACCGGCATTAAAAATCATTCTTTTGCATGCATGGCTTAAAGAACTTATTTTGACTGGCTTAACAAAACTTATTTTGTCTGGCACAATAAATAAAATCGTCCTTTTCCTAGACAAAGAAAAGAAAAATTTTGCCTGGCACTTGAAAAAGAAATAAAACTTACAGTGAACCTCACGGTGTTGGTTTCTAAAGGCAAAGTTTGGTTTGTTCTAGGACCTTATTATAATTAGTTCCATAAGTTTAGTCGGACTGGTTTTAAAATACTATTGCTGATTCCATAACATTATTTTGAGAGAGAGAGAGAGAACGATGAGAGAAGAGGAAGATGAGAGAGAGAGAGGAGACGAGAAGAAGAGAGGAAACGAGAGAGAGAGAGAGAGAGAGAGAGAGAGAGAGAGAGCATTAAATTCAAATATCAACCGTATGGAAATTTATGAAATACAAAGTACTAAAAAAATTCGGAGGAAACGGCTTCACAAATTATAAAAAATTATATTTTAAAAAAATATTAAAGTGAGGGCAACATTAATGCATCTATCAAATCTATCAAATAATAATAACCACTACAATACAAATAATGCCACAGAAAATCAGTAAGCAACGAAATCAGCCATCAACAAATCTGAAAGGAAGGGGCTAAATAATAAATGAAAAGCAAACAGCAGAGATGAAGAACACTCGACAAACGAGAATGGGAGAATGAATATCTAACGCTGAAAGGATAAATAGTAAAATGTAAATATGATAAAAAATTCACCATGATACTGAAAAGGAAAATTTGGTTCAAATAATAATAATAATAATAAAGAAGGAAACTGAAGGAATGATAACAGCGGCACAAGATCAGGCCCTAGGAACCAGATATGTTCAAAGAACGATAGACGGAAATAACATCTCTCCCATATGTAGGAAGTGCAATACGAAAAATGAAACCATAAACCACATAGCAAGCGAATGCCCGGCACTTGCACAGAACCAGTGCAAAAAGAGGCATGATTCAGTGGCAAAAGGTCTCCACTGGAGCCTGTGCAAGAAACATCAGCTACCTTGCAGTAATAAGTGGTACGAGCACCAACCTGAGGGATCAGGCAAAGATCCTCTGGGACTATGGTATCAGAACAGATAGGGTGATACTTGCAAATAGACCAGACGTGACGTTGATTGACAAAGTCAAGAAGAAAGTATCACTCATTGATGTCGCAATACCATGGGACACCAGAGTTGTTGAAGAGAAAGAGAGGGAAAAAATGGATAAGTATCAAGATCTGAAAATAGAAATAAGAAGGATATGGGATATGCCAGTGGAAATCGTACCCATAATCATAGGAGCACTAGGCACGATCCCAAGATCCCTGAAAAGGAATCTAGAAAAAGAAAAACTAGAGGCTGAAGTAGCTCCAGGACTCATGCAGAAGAGTGTGATCCTAGAAACGGCGCACATAGTAAGAAAAGTGATGGATTCCGAAGGAGGCAGGATGCAACCGGAACCCCACACTATAAATACCACTCAGTCGAATTGGAGGACTGTGATAGAGCAAAAATGTGTATATATATATATATATAATATAATAGATATATTATATATATTATATATATATAATAATAATTAATAATAAAAACAAAATTCCAACAAGTGACCATAGTTGATAGAAGAAAACTCGCTCCATTACACAAGGGAGAAGATAAAATATACAATAACAGCAAAATTCCAAAGAAAATCGACGGGAATTTATAATTCAAACACTAAAAAAATATACATACTACTTCCTTTTTTAACATGATCTGTTTTTATTCCATATCAATAAAGCCCGCATGTTTCACAAGGCGGATATTTTGAAAGTCGAAGTCAAACACAACTAGTTTCTTTACCATACCTCTTTCAATAACTTCTCAGTCATGATACTGCATATATTTAATTACTACGACTGTAAGAATGATTGGAAATAACAACAGTGAATTATAATGCGATAGTAATTGCAATTAACACTGCTGACAGACCAAGACATAATTACCATATAAAACGTGACAGAAATACTTGGGATATCATATATTATATATTAATGTATTTCCTGTCCGCATTACCCCACATATAATTACTAACATAGTTAGATTCTATTTCACGTTACGGTGGAAATATCAAATAAAGAGAATGAGTTATAAATGGGGTGTCTTAAAATTAAACAGCAACGAAAATGACAGAAAAAATAAAGTATACGATAGAGGGATGAAACTGATAAACAATAAATCAACCTATATATGAGGTCAGAACTGGTCAACAAAATAATGCTATTTTTATATAACAAAATAAAAAAATAATATGGAACAGATCGTTCCCATGATGTAACAATGCTGTCCTTAAAAACCTCTCAAAATCTGCATTAATACAGTTAACAAACGAAAATATGATTTGAGTCCAGGTCCATATACTCTCTACCTCAGATTACCAAAATGTTCGAAAAGATTTTGAAATAAAAATCAGAGAATAATTCTTGTTCAAGTCTTTAGCCTTTTCTTGGTTAGCCCGGTTCTTCGTCTGAGGTTTAACCACAAATGTTATGACCCTTTAATCTTACTTACCTATTGTAAAACAGACTCTTCGGTATTATATTTTTACTATATGTACTAGTTTGCTCGAGAATGCGCTAAAGACCAGACATACATACATGCTCATACACAAACGATATATATATATATATATATGACCGGTAATAATATTCTGTTACAACAGAATTCCATTTAATAAAAGGAGCCAATAAAAACGCCAAAATATAAAAAGTAAGTAATATATTTCATAGACTGCTCTCTCTCTTCAGGTAGGTAATGAATGGGAAAAGTTACAGAAAAGGCGGTATTTATACCAAAGATCCATCCACAGGTAGCCGTTTAACTAGGTTACCCCCGCTGATAATTTCTCTTTAATCTTCTATATATGTATACATATATATACATACATATATACATACATACACACACACACATATATATACATATATAAATTATATACATATACATATATATATATATATGATATATAATATATATATATATATATATACTTATACTATGTTTTTGTGAAAAACCACTTCGACCTTCAGCCACTCCATACTACTAACACACATCTCAATCATCATTCACACTATTTCAGGAGATTAGGTCTTCGTCTTCACACAACACTGCCATTCCGACTAATAAGTATTTCCTCCTCACCCCATCTTCCCTTCTTCCTCATCAATAAACACCCGATTCGTCTAATGAATTTGATTCACGATGGCGGTATCACACGGACGATTTCTACTGGATGCCATACCACCAATAAATGCACAAAGAAGAGCTAAACAACAACAATATGAGTTAATCAAAATCATTGATAAAAAGAAAAAATAACATTTCCTGATAAGTGACTAAGCTTGCAGCACTGCGAGATTATTTCAATCTATAAATCTTGGTGGAACCAATTAAGAAAACTTCATTAATTTAATTTGCATGAGTAATCTGTTAAGAAAAAAAAACTGTTAAGACAATCTTCACTTTTAACAACCCAATATTTATAATAAAAACACAAATATACAAATATTCTCTAATCTAGCTTATTAGAAATTTTCTGAAACTGAAAAGAAAAGCTTAATATTAACTGTGTATTTCGAATTTAGGATTTCACTTACTAAGGAGCACACTAATTCAACATGACTAGCATAAAGTAAAATGCCAACGTTAGGCCTAAGATGCGTTTTGAAAGGCCGAATAAAAAAAAAAAAAAATAAAACTGAGTAAGAAATGGCTGACTCTCTAAATCCACAGAGATTGTTAAATCAAACGTGACGTGTATAAAACCTACCAACTGAGAGACCTAAGAAAAAAAAAAAAAAACCTACATCATTAGGGAAGGACTCTCCAACCTTTGAAGTATTCCCTGAGTGGAATAGCAATTGCAACAGTGTTTAATTTTCGATTTTTTAAACTTTCTTAATTTAAATAGAGCTAATGAAGAAAATCTGAACATTGTTTCTAAATAAATTCGTTAGACTTAATGACATATACTTTCGACATTAACGCTACTTCGAAGTACAGATGAAAGGTTAGTAGTGGATAGGGAAGTTACACAACTTGCTGTTTTCAAGGCTCTAATATTTATTAAATAATACAACGTATAAACTGAAAAAAGATACCCCTTACGAATGACAACTATTATAAGGCATCGTGATCAAACTAATTTAAGATAAGATGAGAGAGGTGATTTCAGGATTCTGTCAGGGAGAAAATACGAAAAGTAGAAGAAAAATAAGGGAAATTTGCATTACTAGTTGATTGATTTCATACTATAAGCCAGGGTTACAGAAACTCGTTCTATGACCACATAAAATCGTCTTGATAAATTAACTCTATTCATATAAAAACAAGGTGTGATCCTACCTCCAGCTTACTCAGGACGCGTGCAAGATTTTTCCCCTCACACATGAGGTGTAAACTTTATATTCCTAACTTTAAATGTAAATTCAAACATGCTAAAATCTATGTTCAAATAGAGCCTTGTTTCAGCAACGAAAATTAAAATAGACACGCTATATTTTATTGAAAATATATTTCGGTACTGTTTAACATCCACATTATTTATTTTCTACATTTTAATTCTAATAAATAAATCACAAATATCCTATCCTAAAATTCCTTTATCTTTAACTCAACGTGAAACACCTTATTCTGAACTTTTTAGGCTTTCCATAGACATTTCCTAAGCTCCCAAAGAGAATAAAAACAGGAAGAATAACAAGAATAACAACAAAGTAGTCTGCAGGCTTACTCCCTGAGTAAGCGATAAATAAAAATGGCCTCGTTAAAAACTTACAAGGCTTACATGTTTAAATACTCCACCTCATTTCAAAAACTTACACAATATAGTATTAGGAAAGAAACTGACAGTGGAGAGAGAGAGAGAGAGAGAGAGAGAGAGAGAGAGAGAGAGAGAGACGAGAGAAGAGGAGAGAAAGGTGAGAGAGAGAGAGAGAGAGAGAGAGAGAGAGAGAGCTAATCTTGCGAAAATGGTTTTCCTTTGTTGTGCATATCGGATAACAGAGGGAATACTGGACTGAATATTCCAAGGTTTACCGTATATGAGAAGTTTCACTTGATAGAAACTTGATCATCAGTTGACGACAAAGGGTTTATATTGAATATCTTCTGCTAAATATAACAAGAAAGGCACCATTAGAGGTCTGTTTTAGATACACACACACACACACACAATAATCCTTATCATGCACGGAGAATTGTCAACGGCAGTCCACAATGATGCTTAAAATATGGTTCCACTTTCCTTTTTCATAATACAGGAAGGAGAGAGAGAGAGAGAGAGAGAGAGAGAGAGAGAGAGAGAGAGAGAGAGAGAGAGACTCGGTTATCTTCTATTATACTGTTATTTGAAATAGAGACAGGCCACGCAGGTTTAAACGAAATATCTACACATAAATAAATAAATGCACTTAATGAAGGAATCAAGCGCTCGTAATGTCATAACTTGAACGACAACACTATATCATTTAAATTTCAATACCTAGAAAAACAAGAAATTCTTCTCTATGACGTCCACAACATTTCATAAGCGTCTGGGAAAACATCATTAAACGACAAAAAGGCAGATGAACAGCCCCAAAAACGATCGCCAAATTATACACAAGAATTCTACCACTGACCGTGATTTAAAATTTTCTATCAATATAATATTCCCTACACAATACTTCCAACAAAACCGCTAACGACAAGTTTCCAAAAAATGGATCAACAACAATAACAACAAACCAACAATAACAATAAAAATTAATAATAATAATAATAATATGGCAAGCAGATTAAAACACAATAAACGTTAATGCTTCAAAGACAATAACAGCAAAGATCATGAATAATTCTACGGAATGTGCTGAGGGCGATCATGAATAATATTAATATAAATGTTGAATTAACCTGATGAATCAACATATCAAATGGAAAACCATAAGAAGGAAAACAAAAGAATGAATCATAACTATCAATGCGAGAGAGATATTTACACTCCCGAGGTAAATATAGCATAAAAAAACTCATGATATACCATCTTACAAGATAGCATAAAGTAGAGAGAGAGAGAGAGAGAGAGAGAGAGAGAGAGAGAGAGAGAGAGAGAGAGAGAGAGAGAGAGAACCATAAAATCCAAATTATGTCATAAAATCTTGAAAATTTTTTACAGAAAAATTTTTCTTAAACCAAGAATCATCAAGAAGGTTCTGTTTGCAAGACAATAATTACAAAGTGCATAATAACTACAATTAATTAGTCCTATGTAAAATATATATCGTAAAACAAACGAAAAAATCACGCTTATAACCTCCTCTGACTGATGCTAAAACTGACGAGCAGATGTAAGGGAAAATGTGATTAAATCATTTCCACAATGAAATAACACAAGAATGAACTATGGGAATGAACGCATCTCCAAAAATGAAAATATTCTTCTGTTACATGTAAATATATCCAAACATACACAAATTAAACGGCAGTTAAATGTAAATATATCTAAATATACACATTATAACGTGGGATATATGCTGTTGTTGATGAAAGCGAGTTTCAAAGTTCGAAAGTACATTTAAGTTTAAATTTCCACTGTTGCGCAAGTTTTTCCATATTCAATAAAATACAGAATCAAAACATCAGGCGTGGCGGTAACTCTTAAGACATCTCATTATCTTAAATTCTTTTATACAAAAATGAAACAAAATTGTAGCCGAGATAGATTGAAACATAACATGTCTGTGAATTATTTTAAATCTGATATAGATTCCGTATTTTATAAACGTCATAATCAAGTACTGTTTCTACAAACCAAAATGCTACAGTTAGGATAACAGAATTGATGAGCTCAGAGATATATGAGCAGCATTCAAATAAGACAAGTTAATAAATTATCTAAGCCCTTACTATAACGTAACAAGTGCTTTCAAGAAATGAATATGAGCTAATATAAGTCGGAAAAAATTAACATTATTACTACTTTCAAGGAGCAACAATGCACAATTTGGAGACCTCGTTCGACTATACAAACGGCGAGTTTTCCTCCGGAAAATCACTACATATACTTTCACAGATAAAATTAATAATACAAGAGAAATCTAGCAGTTATAGAATATTCAACACAGAATGCGATACCAAATACCTAACTGGTTTTACTGTTCAAAACGGAGCAGAGAAGAGTGGATTACACTTAGACAGTGACAATACTTTGGAAAACCTATCCATAGATCCTACCCTAACCTAACGATTCGAGCTTTTGAAATAATAAAAATGATAACAGTACATGTTGCTCAATTTCGAGGCAGGAAAAAGATCGGTGGAGGTTTTTAAGTACATCAAAATACGATGACCATTCTCTCCAAAGCCACCTCGGGCATTATGTAAAATGTACTAAAGTGGATGTCTGGAGGACGACTCTCTCTCTCTCTCTCTCTCTCTCTCTCTCTCTCTCTCTCTCTCTCTCTCTCTCTCTCCACGCGCACACAAACACGCATTACTAACGTAAGTAAATAAAATATATATATATATATATATATATATATATATATATATATATATTATATATATATATATACATAGCAACTAAAACACCAGCAGGGAAGCGCCATCTACATATCAATAAGGACACCAAGGCCAAAACCCGGAACAGCATTTTGTACAACTTTATTGGGACATGTTTCGAGTAGTACTATCACTCGTTATCAACGTACAAAATTGAAATTAATAACATTATAATTCTTGTAGTGAAATTCACAATAATGCAGCAAATTGACATGTACAAAAATTTATAAGAGTACGTTAAAAGATAGCTAATATTTAAAAAAAATTCTTTAAATGGCTAACTGAAACAATTTTAATTCTATTTTATCTAGTTAATTGTTTTAGTTAGCCATTTAAAAATATTTTTTAAATATTAGCTATCTTTTAACGTATCTTATAAGTTTTTTGTACATGTCATTTTTGCTGCATTATTATGAATTTGATTACAAGAATTATAATGTCATTAATTTTAATGTTGTAGGTTGATAACGAGTGATAGTACTACTCGAAACATGTCCCAATAAAGATGTACAAAATGCTGTTCCGGGTGGGTTTTGGCCTTGGTGTCCTTGAGTTTATATATATATATATATATATATATATATATATATATATATAATATAATATACATACATATTTGTGTGTGTATATATATATATATATATATATATATATATATATATATATATATATATGAAAGACAGGCCACTGAGGAAGAAGATACCAAAGAAAATATTGTTTAATCCCGTGAAAGTTATTAATTTCAACAGTGATTCAATTATGGGATAACATTTTTAAAATGTTTTGCCAAAGGTCATACATAATAGCCCTGGTGTAACCCAATTACGTTTTTTAGGTAAAGTATAATAATCTGACTTGACTATCACATGCGCGAGATCTTTGGGTGTTGGAGAGAGAGAGAGAGAGAGAGAGAGAGAGAGAGAGAGAGAGAGAGAGAGAGAGAGAGAGAGAGAGAGAGAGAGATTGTTTTTTATCGGGGTATCTAAAAACATTCCAGTAAAGTCTGGCGGCGAATAATACATAAATTATAAACTGAAAGCTTCCTCCAAAAGTAAAAGCTTTATTCCACGAAGAAATATATTCCGCATAATAAGTTAATATACAGACCTGTCCTAATCAAGTATATCAAATGTGTGAAACAAATTACCAAAAGAGACAGATCAAGCTGATAACCAGCAAGAAAATATAAGATAAGACAACGAAAATCTTATCAATATCTACCTTTGCTCCCAAAACAAAACAGAAAATTTCATAGAACTTTTTAAGGTATATACTTCTTCAAAGAAAATTTCTTACATGAATACTGGATTTATTTTTTGTGGAATCTCAAAAAGAAAGAGAGAAAAACAATCTATTCCGATTGTAAACCCGGGCGTGAAACCGTACCCCTGCTACTAAATGTTCGCTTGAGAGTGGGGTGACGCTGGGGAGATGCAAATGGAAGCTATCTTTAGCACAGCTTACCCGCCTCTACGTCGAATAAATCCTTCCATTCGTGGTAAATCATTTCTACATCTGAGGAAGCTCTCCTTCACCTCCTCCGTGAATGAAGGAATAAACTTGGAATTCCCGGAACAGTCCAAGCACCCTGACTTACAAGAACCCTCAAAAATATGAGTTGAAAATGAGACACAATCAATACTGACAGCTGTGGATTATATATATTTATATTCCAGAATTGGTTATTGTTTGACATCCTTTATAGAATATGAAAATGAACGCTAACATCATAATGCTACCTAATACACTAATCTTTATCATTGACGTGCACAAACCAACAACCTGATTATGTCCCATTTGTTTTATTCGGTTAACTAAAATAACAGAATCCACTTCTAACAGGACAGGCAGATAAAAAATAAACTCTATTTAAGTATATTTCCTGAACCCAAGATACGTAAAGTGAAGATTCCTCACATGAAACTCCGGTATCTTTAGCGAATACAAAAAATAAAATCATAAATTCATGGTCAAATTCTAGACAATTTCTAATATCTTGTTTAGTTCTGATCTATTCACTAACTGGAAATGACAACTAAATCCCTGACAAAAGCATATCATCTTTGACAGATTCCCCGAAAAGATAACAGACACACAGTCACGATCCATAAACAACAGTCTGCTTGAGAGATCAATCACAAGTTGAAGACTTGGTTACAGCTTGGAACAGGTAAGAGGGATTTAATCCAAACAGAAGTTCCCAGCCCCGCTCAGAGAGAGAGAGAGAGAGAGAGAGAGAGAGAGAGAGAGAGAGAGAGAGAGAGAGAGAGAGAGTCTACTGTCTCATTTTCATTCAGAACTCGGCTTTAAAATGTGAGCGGAGCAGATTTTCGAAAGCTGCCAGCAATATTTTTGACTTGTGACATTTCGACCACAATACATGAAGACTTTTGGGGTTTTACTTCTCCGTTTATTTGCTTTTCTTTGAAAACTCACAAGGAATACTAATGTTATTTTTATGATGATAAGAAGATGGGTCATATCAGCATCATCATTATATATTCAACCACATACATAAAACAAAGATAAGGGCAAACCTCTAAATATAATAAGGTTCATTGAGAAACAACGTAACAATGTTACTAGTAATTGCAATAACAATATTACAATTACTAGTAACAAATCTATTTCCAACTAATCTAATTTTGAGAGGAAAACACAGAAACAACTAATAAGTACAGATTCAGAAAAAAAAAACCATTCTGTGCACATTCCTAATTCCTACAAAAAAGAAAGAAAAAAAGAGAGAGAGAAAAAAAAAACT
>NC_061102.1:30430955-30443455 GCF_015104395.2 Macrobrachium nipponense | reverse complement strand
TACATGTCTTGATGACATATTTCACTGTAGTGTGGACGAACCCTAACATGCCGGTTTTAAAACATTGTACCATCATACATCTTATTATGTAGCACTGATGTACCGTAAGACGTTACTAGAAAAGACATCTTGCTATGTATACCACTGACGTACCTTCAGAAGTTACTCGAAGATACAGGACTTTAAATATAATTTTAATGCAGAAAATCTAAAAAAATTACACAAAAATAGAAATAACAGAAATATTACAATCCTTCGACCACAAAAAAATTTAACCTCAGAAACAACAGCAACGAGCAATAAAGAATATGCACATTGTAAGTTCTAGCCCTTTTTCTGACTCCTACAATGCTACTCCCTAGATATTCCCTAACCGTGTCAGTTTTCCTTCGATACAAAAAATTAGTTTTAATAAATATAATTAGTCGTTTTACCTAAACCATTCTTTCCTATTATGGAAAGACAGTTGGGGCGGTTAACGTAATAAAAGTATCTAGATTAAATAAAAAAAAAAAGGGTTTCTTTATAAAAACTGTGGTGGACGGTGTGGTGTGGAGAGGACATTACTCTCTCGGCATAATTCTGAAATATTGGGTCGCTCCCTCCTGACGGCTACTATGTCCGGCGCTTTTTTGAACCATTAAACCGCCCCCCCCCTCCCCCACCCCCGCCCCACCCCCTCTTTCGCGGTAAATGGCAGAGGGGAAAGTCTGACTTTAGGAACAAAGGAGGACACAGCTACAGAAACTCCAACTCCTTTTCTGCGGTAAAGTCAATGCCGAATATCTCTTGGATATCTTAGAATAGAAAACAGAATTTTGGCCAAAGACCAATGGCTGGGAACTATGAGATCATTCTGCGATGAAGGGGAAATTGGGATTAGAAAAGTTTTAAAGGTTTGGCAGGAAGAAAACCTCGCAGTTGCACTACGAGACAATATTAGAAGAGGGAGGAAAGTAAGATGGAAGAAAGGGAATATGAATGGAGGCCCAGTAAAAAGGAAAGAAAGGGGTTACAACTACGGACGCTGCAAAGAACCTTAAGTAATGCCTACAGAGCACCGCAAGAGGAGTATTGATATCACTACTCGCCTGTATTTCATTAGTGAGGACATGAAAAAAAAAAAAAAATCTAATGGACCAATGTTCCACTAACCTCCAAAAAAATGACGGCTACTTCTTGGGTATGAGGTCCCAGATTACAACATACTGGAGTGTGAGCACGTACCCGTGGAAGACCAAACTTATCCAATTTCAGTGTTAGTACAGCTATGTCAGGAATGCCACAGGTCCCCGAAAACTGCTATATTTCTCCGAGCAGCTCCCGAGCACACGTTAACGATGTGTCCACACTTTTTCTTGCCTGTTTGTTGCTTGTTGAAAACGTACGTATCTTGTAACATCCAGGCTTATCTCTATTGTTATTTTATTCTTATACATTATATAAAGAATCAGAAAATTGTTTTGGTTCACTTAAATCAAGATGACTTCAAGAAAGTCTAACGTTTGCTTATTTCAATACCGTGAGCTTTATTCTGATGTTTACTTACATGTTAATGCTTAGCATTGGATGTGACAGGCAACAATTAGAGCTCTTCTTTCCAGCCGAAATGATAAATTAGCGAGGTATTATGTTGGCAGGTAGTACAAATTCTATCCAAGGCAGTCAGGCGGCTATGACCCTAATTACAAAACCATGGCAAGCACACGTACACCAAGAAAAAAATACCATTTAAAGATGGCAGATGCTTCTGCACATGGCACCACTTCTAGTATCATTAAGGGAACTAATACTAGAGAGAGAGAAAAAAATCATAGTAATAGATGGTATCAGATATTGGAATGAAACCATTCCAGTGTTGAAGGTGAGAGTTAATCTAAAGTACTGTACATACAGGTGCAGTTCCCAGCTCCATAATTCTTTGCAATAAATTCATTTGGCTTTTGCTACCTTGAGTCGACAATGCAAACATGCCTTAAAAGAGAAGTGAATTAAAAAAAAGCGAATCATTCATACAGAGATCAGGATTAAACATGTCAAAAAGACTGCATATACGAAGGCACTTTTAGTATATGGACAACCATGGCAGTTTATCTAAAACAACTAGCGCAAATGCTGACCTAAAATAGGATTTAAGTTGTATATGAAATAGATTCGAAAAAAATATATATTTTCATGTGAAGAATGAAGCTTAAAAGACCAGAGATATTTCAAATATGTATGTACCAAAAATGCAGAAAAGAAATGCCTTTTTCAGAAGTTCAAGAGAGTAAGTGAAATTTTAGAGATAATCCAAACCAAATCATTTAAAACTAGTTTAACCAAAAGGGAAAGATTTTCTCATATTTGGTATTGCTTCGCATATATCTCCGCAATACTATTAAAGGTTATATGAAATAAAATACCAAAACACAGTGCATTTACATATTTTACAAGATTCACAGAATACAGGAACGTAAAACCATTGACTAAATTTACCAGATACAAGAAAGTAATCGCCAAAAATATTACTCTAAGCGCATAACGATTCACAGCACAATTTCTTGCAGTTTAAAATATAAAGTTGGTCAGTGAAGTTCTTAAAAAAACATTAGGAATAAAAAAGGTAATAAAACCACTATCTTAAAAATAAAGTGAAAAACTTACAACTCGATAAACAATGAAATAAACTGTGTTAAGAATTTAGTTTAACTATAGTAGGCGAATGCAAAAGTGGGCGAGTCAATTAAATATTTTCTTTGGGGAAAATGACAATCCAAAACTATCTACGAGATTATGAAGAATCTGAAACCAAAAGAATGAAATCAGCTTACTACAATGAGAGAAGCAACTTTAATGAAGCAAACGAAATGAATTAATGATGTGAGAAGCAACTTTAAGAAGCAAATGAATTGAAGTAATGATGAGAGAAGCAACTTTAATGAAGCAACTTTAACAAAGCACCTTTAATGAAGCAAACGAAATGAAGTAATGATGTGAGAAGCAACTATAAAGAAGCAACTTTAATGAATTAATGATGTGAGAAGCAACTATAAAGAAGCAACTTTAATGAATTAATGATAAGAGAAGCAACTTTAAAAAAGCAAATGAAATGAAGTAACGTTGAACAAAGCAACTTTCATGAAGCAAAAGAAATGAAGCAATGATGAGAGAAGCAAATTTAAAGAAGCAAGTGAAATGAAGTAATGATGAGAGAAGCAACTTTAAAGAGGCAAATGAAAAGAAGTAATGAGAGAAGCAACTTTAAAGAAGCAAGTGAAATGAAGTAATGATGAGAGAAGCAAACTCGATGAAGAAAATGAAATGAAGCTATGATGAGAGAAGCAACTTTAATGAAGCAAAAGAAGTGAAGTCACAGCAAACGAAGTAACTGGAATGAAGCAAAAGAAATGAACTCACGGTGAAAGAAGCAACTTGAATGAAGCAAAAGAAATGAAGTCACGGTGCTTCAACTTGAATGAAGCAAAAGAAGTGAAGTCACGGTGAAAGAAGCAACTTGAATGAAGCAAAAGAAGTGAAGTCACGGTGAAAGAAGCAACCTGAATGAAGCAAAAGAAATGAAGTCACGGTGCTTCAACTTGAATGAAGCAAAAGAAGTGAACTCACGGTGAAAGAAGCAACTTGAATGAAGCAAAAGAAGTGAAGTCAACCCGGAATAAGCAAAAGAAAGAAGTCACGGTGCTTTCAACTTGAATGAAGCAAAAGAAGTGAATCAGGTGAAAGAAAAGCAACTGAATGAAGCAAAAGAAGTGAAGTACGGTGAAAGAAGCAACTTGAATGAAGCAAAAGAAATGAAAAGCACGGTGAAAGAAGCAACTTGAATGAAGCAAAAGAAGTGAACTCACGGTGAAAGAAGCAACTTGAATGAAGCAAAAGAAGTGAAGTCACGGTGAAAGAAGCAACTTGAATGAAGCAAAAGAAATGAAGTCACGGTGAAAGAAGCAACTTGAATGAAGCAAAAGAAGTGAAGTCACGGTGAAAGACGCAACTTGAATGAAGCAAAAGAAAAACAGAGTAATGGACACGGAGTACACAGGGCTGAGAAGATGATCTCGCTCGACTAACCTCTGGGGGACGAAACTGAATTTAGCCTTTGGCTCCTCCAGTTCTATTATAAAACCCAATTTATTTTTCCAATACCACGGCTTAAGGAGATCGACCCCTTCACTCTACCCCCAATATCCGCCGTCCCCCGACCCCAGGCCAACGCCGTCATACCATTTCACTTTCTTGTCCTCTTCATTTCCCTTCTTTTAATTGTGCCCTTTCCCTTTCGATTCCATACTTCTCTTTCTCAGAGTCTATTCATCATTATTCTTTTCCAATTCTATTTTTTTCGTGAATACCCCTCTTCTCTTATTTTTCATTTTCCTTCCTTTCATTGTCCCCTTTCCTGTTCCATTCCACGTTTTTCTCTCTAGTCTATCTTGTTCTTTTTAGTTTCCGTTTCTTTCGGAAACCTTTCTTTTCTCTTATTTAAACTTTCAGTCGACGATCACTCCTTTTCCTAGCAAGGACCCCCTTATCTGTTTTTACCACTTTTATCATCCTCATTCCCTCTTCTCTTCTTATCATCCTCCTCTTATTGCTCGCATTTCCCTCCTTCTTCCGCAACATTGGTCTCTTTATTGTTTTTATCATGTTATTGCCATTTCTCTCAATACCAGTTTTCGTCTAATCCAACCCCTACCGGCCCTTATCTTCTTGTTTCCTATCTAACCTCTTAATTTCCAGTCATCTCTTATTTCCAATATCATTTTCCTTCTATCCATTCTTCGCCCTCCTCTTGCTGTCCTATTTTTTCCCTCCTCCTCCTCCTCCTCCTCCCCCCTTGTCCTCTCTATTCAACCTTAATCATTTTACAAAACGGTAAACACCTAAAGAGAGTTAAGAGGGGTCCTAACCTCTCCGACCTAACTGCAAAACACTTGCTGAGAGAGAGAGAGAGAGAGAGAGAGAGAGAGAGAGAGAGAGAGAGAGAGAGAGAGAGAGAGAGATATTTTGTGTCTTTTACATGATTAGGAGCCCCATAACGATGGTCACAGAATATCCTATCATATAAAAATAACTCTTGAACTCTTGTATATTTACAGAGAGAGAGAGAGAGAGAGAGAGAGAGAGAGAGAGAGAGAGAGAGAGAGAGAGAATTATGTGTCATTTACATGATGATTAGGAGCACCTAAAGATGACCAAAGAATATCCTATCATATATAAACAACTCTTGATCTCTTGTATTATATTTACCTTAATTTAGAGAGAGAGAGAGAGAGAGAGAGAGAGAGAGAGAGAGAGAGAGAGAGAGAGAGAGACTTCTACGTGGGTTGCGGGCAGAAATCTATTATATTAAATGTTTTTCAGTGCATCTGATTTAAAGTAACTAGTGCAGATATCATTCTATATCTTTCTTTATTTCCCATATAATCTAGGTAACGTTTTAAACCTACTTTACCACAAAACTGTACATTGACTGATACCCCTTTTTTTTTCACAAACTAATAAGCAGTTCATTCACAGCTTTCAATCATTAGCTATTTAAAGTAACAAGGTCCTAGTATTCACCAAAGAAAGCATAAGTAATGCAGATTACTTGGGTACTATACTACTTATACGTATGAATGACAGACGTCTGCAATCTCTTAAATAAACATTTTTCCTACATTGCTTGTTCTCACTCCCTAGTCTACGCTACTCCCTTTTCGAGAATTTTGTTCAGGCTAATTGCTATCAATATGTTATAGATACCAATCACTGTCAAAATTTCTATAGCAACTTTATCATATGGGGGCTAAGGTTACATCAGAAGTAACTATATTATTGGACTTTTCATATATTTGGAATTAAGGATTGCTTTTTCTTCTAAGTTCTTAATTATCAGTCACAATTCAATAAAAATTCTTAAATTTCCTTTTTACTTATAATCTGAATAGAAAGTACAGGGCCGGGATATTAACAGCCTTGTACAAATAGGTTGGTAATTTATACAGATTGTAACAACACGGACCACATGCGATCTGATACTGATCACCTGGAAGATAATGATTGAAAATGACTACGGATTAAAACTTTACAGGAATGTAGATACATTTGGATATCTTTTCCGAATGGCACTTGCAGGATCAAGGATTTGAAGTAAATAGGGATTAAATTACGAAATGGCAACTACTTCAAGTAACTCGAACGCTCACAGCTTACACAACATGTAAATTCATATCTTTTCCCGATTTGTAATGATGCATATTAAGAAATAGTATTTCCATCATTTAGGAAAATAAAATCATTGTTTATGGATATATGTTAGAATTATGTATATTCTTGTCTATCTTTTATCAATGCGTACTTATTCAAAACAATAACCGACTGCCTAACATTCCTCCAAGAAGGGAGATATTTTGATTCATGAGTACATTTTTTGAACGAATTGACCACGTTTATAGATGACGCGCGTATAACTTGATATACAATTCTACGTTAAGGAATTTGATGCCATTGCGAAGATAATGAGTTCTAATTTGTAATGTTATGCTAAAAACGTCCCTAAACCAAAGTAAGCTGTATAAGAATGTGTTTTACCACTAAATATTTCTAATTAAAAAAAGACGTCTATTCTCATACAATATCAATAAATGCGTTTAAATAGAACTGAGGGCATGGCTCAGTTTTCTTATGAATTGGACTGCAAAGTTTACTTCCAATAAAGTAACAAATATCATAAAAAGACATCACTGGCCTAGGACTAAACCAAATTGTCTGTATCACATGGAAATACTGTTTTAGATTTCTATTGTATGACTTGGACTTGCAACGGCCTTCAAAAATAGCGTTGAGGGGTCTAACAGCGAAATGAATAACGCCTATACATAATTTATTCATATTCTGATCAGAGCATCTGAGATGCTTCCTGAATAAAATACAGCGTCATCAAGTTGGCGCTAACCTGTCCACACGTAGTACAGGTACCTGTCAGTCGGTCGGTCGGAGGATATTTAGATAATACCATCAGCTCATCCGTTCTGGTAAGTGGACCGTTTCCGCCCACAAATTGTTCTCTACGTGTGAATTTTATCCAGTTTCTATGAACTGACAGAATGAGTGTGTTGTTGCGAGAGACTAAGAGGAGAAAAAAGAGAGCGAGATAGTTTTTCGAATGCCATTCAGTTTTTCCGACCAGCGCCGGGTTGGTCAACTAGTGTGTGTGTGTGTGTATTTGTGTATGTATGCATGTATGTATTGCTATGTATGTGTATATATATTATAATATATATATTATATATATACATATACATATACATATATATATATATATATATATATATATATATATATATATATATATATATATTTACGTCTGTGCTTTACCAATTAAAACAATTAAATCAGAATTTCGAAGAGAATACTCGAACACAAGTTCGCACTGACACAGACAAACTGGCAAAACAAACCCATACGAATGTACAGAGGAACTCAAGATATTTTTATCAAAACGCAAAAGCAAAAATGGCATACAAGAATTCGACCTTCATTTACGGGAACCGTTGAGAGGTTAAACATTTGCACTGTAACTCGAACGGCTGCTGGCGAATAACTCTATTTGTTTCAAGGGCGCCAGACCAATTTCCAAAGTTTATTTTTAAGCAGAGCAGAAAAATGTGTACCGTCACAAAAGACTGACGTTACACAAATCGAGCGAGAGGATAAAAGCGCTCATGTATATCCTTCCTTTTCAGTTCTACGCTCTTCACGACTTTCATACTCATGACATCGTTCAAATCTGTATGATGAAGTTAAATATATAACCACAAAAAAATTAGGCACATTTTTCATGACCCTATACTTGAATTTATTGAAAATAAAAGACAGGATCATAATATGGCAGTTTTCCTATCTAACTTTATTCTGCCCCTTGACTCTTGGTTATTTTTATAAACGTTTATTATGAAAATAAACAATTTTTTAGATCCTAGTTTCAGTCTAAAACAACGATTTATTTCTCTAATGAAATATATATCAAACAATATTTATGTATAATCATAGTTTCTTCTGTAATTTCAATATGCCCGATCTTCCAATATTATTTTGCCTGACCATTGTCAGATTTGCCATTTTTGAAGTCTTTCACTAATCTCTAACTCAAAAGAGCCTGCATTATATACTGTTTCTGATTATTTAAAAAATTCAGCCTCATTTATCCTTCCCCTATCTATTACGTTAGTTAAAATAATCCCAGCAGTAACCACACCAAAACCTGGTGTTTTACATTTACTATGTTTCTTTATAACTCCACTTCAATCACAAACTGAATTCATTCAACAGCACTTTCAGGTCTTCTTCAGGTTCTGGTACATCAATCAAATAATCCCCCTCATATCTCTCATTCAGGATTTTAAAAATGTTCCATTCAAGAGATGTTTTTCTTCTGATGCTATCACAGGCAATCGCCTCCTTATGACGGGTATTTTTCTCCTTTTCTTTCCACCCATGGATCTTTCATCAATAATTCAAATGGGTACCCGAACACCAATGCCGGTCGCTGAATACATGGCTTTGTCAACATCGTCAGCCTGTTTATCCGAATATTCTCTTATCTCCTTGTAATCTTTGTTTAACTTCACCCTCTGGACTTGAGTGCTTAATATAATCTACTTTGCGTTCTTGTTCTCTTATGAATTTTGTCGACATGTACCTTTTGCTGTCGTCGGTTCTTTATTGTATCTCAAGTGCCATCCAATGTCCAAGGATTACGTAATTTTACCTGTATTTCTCTTCCAGCAGACTTATATACAATCTTGACGTCAAACCAATCCTCGTTGATTGCTCCTCTTTCGATGCGGTTTTTAGAACTGCAAATCTATTCTGACACTCGATTACAATAACCTCTTTATGTTCATCTCCAAGGTCCTTTTCTAAGAAAACTGCATATTATGTCAACTTTCGTATTGCGTTACATATTATGGCAACTTTTTTGTTGGGTGATTTTATTTTCAGCTTAGGTGCGACAGTGACATATTGTATATCACTATCGACATCTATGCCTCAATGCTATTTCATTTTCATCTCTCGATCAATTGTTTTCTATGACTGCCAACTATGGATGCCTATGCGCATTTATTGATAAAATGTTGTTGGAAAAGTAAAAGTACCCCTAATTACCAAATTACTTCCAGCACAAATACTAGTAAGCTGTATCTCATATTCGTTTGCAGTCTCCCACGTCTTTCTTGCCCATAACATACCCCATACCTCCATCGGCCCTATTATCTTGAGCAATCATTACCAACACTTCTCATATCTCTTTCTGTCACTTAAATATAACGTTTTGCAGTTCTAAACAATACATACCTTTCATTTCTTGGGAGAGTTCACTCCTTGATGCAGATGACGCTACAATACTCATGTAATACTGATTTCAAACTCATTAGAGATAAATCTATTACTCAGTCTTCTCCAGTTGGTTAGTGCTTTTTCTGCATTTGATAAATAATATATATATATATATATATATATATATATATATATATATATATATATATATATATATATATATATATGAACAGTTACAGCCACGAAGGAAAGAGTGAAGCGACATGCCAAATACTTTCGCCTTATTACCAAGACATGGTTGTCCGTATATCAATTTTTACCTTTTCGTGATTAAATTATACAATATATACATAAAATATAATATAAATTATATATATATATATAATATAATTATAATATTAATATATTATATAATTATATATATATAGATTATATAATAACATACATACCTATATAATATTGTATAAATTGTATGTGTGGGCTCGCCCACGTGTAATAAACTATGGCTTCAACAGATATCACTCTATCAAGTCTCAATAATTACAGTGGATGAGGTTAACAGCACAATTTCCTTCACTCGGGTTAACACCTGCCAGTCCCCTAACACCCCACAACCAAATGTACATCTTGGTTTATTGGATATTTCCCACCTCGTGGGACCGATTTAACGACACTTCCTGGTGACGTGAGGATAGAACCACTGGACCACAATGTATATATATATATATATATATATATATATATATATATATATATATATATATATACGTATATATATATATATAGGCCTCCTTTAGTTAAATATTCCCAAAACATAATATCTTCGCCATGTTATTACTCACTGCAGACCAAATTAAGTTTCGTTCGTTACAACAGCCAGATCACTCCAAATACCTGTGACGAAGGTAAAGCTCAGATGAGTTTGGAATCAATTGCAATATTATGAAAAAGTACTACAAAGGAACGAAAAGTTTTAATAGTAACTTTTTCCACTACTTACATTTACAATAAATATTTAATCATATGCATGTATGTTTAAATATATATATATATATATATATATATATATATATATATATATATATATATATATATATATATATATATATACTGTGCGCGAGCGAGCGCGTAATCAGACAGACAGAGAGAGAGAGAGAGAGAGAGAGATGAGAGAGAGAGAGAGAGAGAGAGAGAGAGAGAGAGAGAGATTGACTTGCAGTGGCAAATATTCCCGGTTTTTTATATATATATAGGTATATATATATATATATTATATATATATATATATATATTATGACGTGACGTTTAACCCCCATTCATAAAGTGAATTTATAAATGACAGAGAGAGAGAGAGAGAGAGAGAGAGAGAGAGAGAGAGAGAGAGAGAGAGAAAATATACTGCGATAGTTAAAAACCTCATAGATAAATTCCGCTCCAGACTGATTGAGAGATGCCTTGAGAAGGAAAGAAAGAGATAGAATGCTTGGTAGAGGTAGTTGATCTATGGTGAAGTTGGTGACCGCGATAACTAATTTCAGAGCTCATTTAAAGCGACTTTACTAGGAATAAGTCTCCATAACGTTACGAAGCAGCTGCTACAGCGAAATTCGAAGGTAAAACCGAAGAGGAAACGAACGCATTAATGAGGAAATTCGCCTTTGAACGAATAGCAAAAAATATATATATCGTACACGATCACGTCGGTCTTAGCCTGCAGCTACTTAAGATACAAAGTCCGTTGCATATACAAATATTAAATTTTTATCCCAACAATTGTAATTTTACACACCGTAAAAAGAGCTGCAACTGTTTTCTGTTTCCTGCACGTGGTAAGGAACTCGTTTACGTTTCCTTTGACGTTTCTGAACGAAAGTTTAGGACCAAGTTTGAATGGTCTAATATAGAAACTGTCGATATAAGGCAATTTTTTTTCGTGGATTAAGTATGATAATGGTAATAACTCAAGGTACTTAAGAATTCGTATTTTATTGGCAAGGTATAATTGAGATACGTTTGGCTTAAGATGAACACTGAAAAAAAAAAAGTGGTATTTTCGTCGCGAGTAATTCTTTGATAAGGGGATATGTCTGTCAAACAAGAATTTTGTCTGTTACATTGTTTTCCTTGGCGAGGATTGTGAACCACATTTAAACCGATATAAGTTTTCAATGTTGATTTTATCGGGGTAATAAATAATTACATTATTAATTCTCATAAATTATGATAAAACTTCACGTCAATTCTGGTAAAAAATGGATGTTATAGGGATTTGGATTTACTGTGTACGTTAATCAAACGTCTGGCAGCACTGGAAAAAAAAAAGATGAAGTGTCATGTGAAAAATGAGGATAAACCCAGAAAACTGAAGGAAAAGGGGACGTAAAAACGAGCAAATTTAAATTGTTTTATGTGTGTTTGTTTGTGTGTCAAGGGGTAGGGCTTTGATTTTGAGGTAGAAACCTTTCTTGGGTGACATAAGAGGCCATGTGCAAAGTTTTCTCAGTGTCTACCAAGCGGTTCGGATTTCTATAGAATCCATTCAAATAAACAAACATTTACATTATATATATATATATATATATATATATATATATATATATATGTATATATATAATGCCTTATTTCCATTTCTATATGTGCAGATCTAATTTTATATATATATATATATATATATGTATATATATATATATATATATATAATTAGATCTGCACATATAGAAACGGAAATAAGGACATTATTTTTAAATGAACTTAATTTTGGAAAGAGCCAATCTGGGAGCTAAAGTGCTAACATTGTCTATGGAATACTTTTCAATGTAATATGAACATTTCTTAATCTGAAGGAAAAGCTGAAAATTGATGAGAATATTCTTGAATTTGAAGCAAAGCCCTTTCCTTCAGGCCATCTAACTAAATGAACGCGTTAAGCTTTAATGAACACCTAGCAGAAACTCTCCCCCACCCCCTACCATACGTTACAGGACCAATTCCAAATATCAAGCACAATTTAGCAATTCCCCATCATTAACCAAAAACTCGCACAAAAAAAAAATCCTCTCATCAAAGATTGATTCCCCGTAGCCCCCATCCGCCACACACATTTTCTCCAACAATATCTTCCTTAACTACTGAGTCCCCCCACGCCCCCCTCAGTTCCCTAAAGTATTTACCGGGCCATAATT
>NC_061102.1:30395955-30423455 GCF_015104395.2 Macrobrachium nipponense | reverse complement strand
AGAATATGGTGTTCATTCGAAGGACGTAACAGAATATAGAAACGGGAAACACATAAAGAGGAGATCAGTTATTAGAAAAACAGATAAATTAATAAATTTATAAATACGTAAAAAAAAAAAAAAAAAAAAAAAAAAAAAACATTAAAATACAAAGTGAACTGTACTAGGGTAGTAATACGATGCATCGACCGCGCATGATTCATAAACAAATGCAAATTTCAGAATAGGCGGGAAAAGTCTACTTACAAGTGGTGGAGTGCTCAAGCTAATCATAGCGTTGTCCTTACCTGAAAGGAGAAGGATGAAAACATTAGTTATTTCTTAAATCATCATTAAATCAATATAATTAAGACAACGACGATAATTACGATAATGTTACTAGCACTATGGAATACTCTTATTCGATATGAGCAAATATACGACAGAATGGTCAATAACAAAATGCCCACATTAAAAAAAAAAATAAGACTTGATTTAACATAACATACAACCAAATGAGCCTAAAAATGTATGGTGAGAAACAACAATTAGTTTCAAGGAATTTTAGATAAACAAACAAACCCTCACTTTGCATCTCGCTATATGCATACTTCAAAAACTAAATAAATAAATAAATAAATAAATAAAAATAAATATATAAATAAAGGCCTGGTCTACTTATTCTGTTTAATAGCATTTGAAAATATCAGCACTCTTTTCGTAATTTTGATACTGAATTTTTGAGGCATTTCTACTAATGAAATCCCGAGTCACATCAACAAAAAATATTAATCTATTAAAGCATTCGTCTAAAAAAACTGCAAAATATTATTCCGATAATTTATGTGAAAAACAACAAGCTTTGAATCGACTATTAATTTAAATAAAAAATTAGTGCTGAGGATCAAGACTAATGGGTTTGTTTGTTTGCGTTTTCATTATTTTCGCTATGGGTTGCAGGATACTGTAACTTCTCTTCCTTCACCAAAATGTATTTCTCAGTCTTCACAAGAAAGAGCATCTGTTTAACTGTTTTTTATTTTATATGTGAATACATGTAAATACAAGAGTCCAAAAGACTAAGCGACAGTTTACAAACATGAAGCAGACAATCGCCATCTTGAATTCAAGATGGCGATGAGCAGACCCCCTTCGGCGGATCATCACCAATGTTGTAACACTTTTTAAGAGTTGGGAAGAGTTACGGAAGCCCCTCGATATAAAGCTACGTAGGGGACGCCTAAGCCTATCACAACACTTGTGCTATCCACCAGCATTTTATGGCAAGAACCGCTCTAAATGATGACCTGATTAGACAGGTATTGTTCCCAGGGGGATATCAAAGGGGCCCTTGTAGTCGCTACAGCAGCCTACACTGAACGTCCATTGTCTCCGGACAATGTCCTTCCCTCCAGCAGAAAAAAATGGCTAACCAACACATCAGAGTTCCCCAGAGGTAAGAGGCCTGACTTGCAGAGCTCCAGTGAAGAATAATCCCGCTCTGACAAAAACACTTCTTCTTTTCCTTTTCCTTTTACTGGGGTCTTTGTTTTAATCTTAGGCCCTTTCTTTAATGTGCTGTATTATATAATAGAGAATAGTTCCATTTTGAATTTATTGTAGCTCTGATGATCGCCACGAGGTAATGGCTGAAACAGTTGCCGGAAGAGAATAAAAACAGAAAAACACAGCCACAACTTTTAATTTTCCTTCAGAATTTTAACCTTAAGGATAAGAGGAGATTCAGAAGAATAGAAAAACCTTATTTTAAAATAATGTAATTCACATGCGCCTCAATATTCCACAAAAATTGTTTAAGAGAAAGTATACCCACAAAGGGTATATATATATATATATATATATATATATATATAGTATATATATATATATACATACATATATATATATATATATATATATTTATAAGTATATAAATATGTTTGATTTCAGGTTGTTCATAGATATATGTATGCTATACCTAGTAGATATAAAAATATAGAGACATATTATGATAATATAAATTATATCCTATATATATATATATAATATATGTTTATATATATAAATATATTATAGTATAGAGTTTAATAATATATATATTATAGATTATTATATATATATAGATAGATAATATACATACACACATACACACACACACACACACATAATATATTCAGTTTTTTACATGTTTTGGACTGTAAAGAAACTTTGTAATTTCGGTTAGGGTCAATCTGTTTAGGTTTGTGACCGTGTGATATCCAATAATCCTGGATTATCTCTTTTAATTTTTACCCTTTTGACAATTAACCATCTGGTATTCTTGATCTTGTGTTGTACCTGAGACCTTCCTCTCCAATTGTACCTCATTAACTCCTTGACAATGTCTGAGTAAAGACGAAAGCGCTTGGGTTTCTGAACTATCATTTTCCTGTGGAATTCGCTTATGTTTTATGAAGTCACGTGCATCTACTGTGATTTTTAAAACATTTATATATATAATATATATATACACGTTGCCAATGACAGAATTCCAAATTTTGGCAAGAACAGGAAATAAACGCATATATTTTCCCTAATAGCACCAGAAAAACTGCTAAGACAAAATAAATTATATGTGTCATTCTGAAATCCAATCCAATTACAAAATCATTAAAAAAAACTGCTTTAGCGTGACGAATTACCATAAAGCAAAGTGTAAATATGAGGCCACACATCCCACACCATGGTAACACACTTCACCCTAATAACCAACAGTTCCGAATCCGACTTGGGTTCGGTCAACAACGCCGTGACAGTTTAATTGATTAGCCACCAAAGAGGATACACGGCCGTGGAACTAGTTCGGCCATCTGCCCTCACTATATACAAATTACTTATTGAGTGTTTAGACCTGTATACAATATTAGTTTAACGGTCAATAATTTTTACTTATATGGGTCCGATGGCCTATATGCAAAAGAATTTTTATATACCCGAAAATAAAGCAAACATCAACAATCAATAACTATAAAAAATGAATTACATTCATTTCAGACAGATACAATGATTCCTCATATATAGAATTTAGGCCAAAGGCCAAGCGCTGGCACCTATGAGGTCATCCAGCGTTGAAACAGGAACTGACATTTAAAAATTTTGAAAGGTGTAACAGGAGGATAACCTGGCAGTTGCACTATGATACAATTGTTGGGGGAGGGTGGCAAGTAAGATGGAAGATAGATAATATGGACGGAGGTACAGTAAAAGGAATGAAAGGGACTACAGCCTCAGAAATATATAACAAAAAGATACAGTGCAGACTGAGTATCAGTATTACATGGAAATATTTTAGAGTCGGGTTATGGGATTTATTCATTGGAAATTCTCCGAGATAGCCATTTAGGAATGAAATTCATATGAGGCTATAAGATTTAAAATATCGTAAATGAAACTGAGGGAATATCACAAATGTAATCCCGTGATTACCTTTACTGCAAAACTGAGATTAAAAATGAAGAAATCAGTCAGGCGCACTGAGCCATTCAATCAAACCGCACGGAATTTCAACCTATTGCTCACCCAGTCATCATTAACATGGTGAAATAAAAGCGCCGGGGGATCCAGTCATAGCTACCAATGCACATGCGCATTCATCTTCCTAAGGTGGACTGTCTCTATTATGGGTCTCGATTAATCAACATATAAATTTATTTTAAACTATCCAGCAGTGGTTCCCAAACTGGGGGAACAGGGGAAATTTGAAGCTACCAGGGGGGAAATAATAACACTACCTACTAAACTAAAACAATCCCAGATGGATTTTCTCGGGTCCTTTTATTTGTTATTAACCGCTCTCTATCCACTTTACTCTGTAACTATATGTTTATCAGTATATTTGTACATTTGAAAAATAAATTAGTAAATAGGCACAGTGTGTTTTAACTACTCTTTCCCTCATATACATGAAGGGGGAAATCTGGATGGTTGAACTGGGTGCAGGGGGAACTGACAGAAAAAAGTTTGGGAACCACTGATATAGAAAATATACTATTACTTTTAAAGTCGAGCCTTCACGTCGCAGAATGGCAGTATGTGAAAAAAAAAGTAAAGTAAAGCTGAATGAACAGAAAAAACAAACAAGAATAAAATTAAAGAATGGGATAAGTAATAATTACCTGTTTATAAATGCACTTAAATGGTAATAATTTTTTTTTTCATGATAACGGATAAAGAATGTGCACGCACGCGAGCACCCACACATAGAATATATATATAATATATATATATATATATATATATATATTATATATATATATATATATCTTAAAATGACAACCACCAGTGTCAAAAAATAGCAAATCCTTAAATTAAAGTAAATAAGTGAAGGCATTAATACCTCATCTGTTCCCGATCGTTAAATTTTATTTTCACTATAAGTATATAAAACAACAAATACCTGTATTTCACATTTAACCAACAGAAACACAAGTAAGGTTGTCAATTCAACCGTTTGGATTTCGTCCCAAAAAAAACACAAAGTATCGCACACTACAAAGTGTACACGACACGACAGAGAGAGAGAGAGAGAGAGAGAGAGAGAGAGAGAGAGAGAGAGAGAGAGATTGATGGGTGGGGGAAGGAACAACACAAAAGAAGCGCCGGGTAATGAGGTACCAAAGTACCGAGGATTGCGATAATAAGAGAGAGAGAGAGAGAGAGAGAGAGAGAGAGAGAGAGAGAGAGAGAGATTCATTAAGCTGGGTGAAAGAGGATCTATCATGCTGTGAAAATGCGATTTTTTTTAACAAAGTTCTCGGATAAACTGGAGATACATTAACAGCAAAAATGAACCATTATTTTATTTAGCAACCCGTCTTAAACATTCTGGATGAAATTTTAACATTTTTCCCCCCGAAAAGTTCTTTGCAACCGATTCGCAAAACACATCAAGAGAGGTGAAATATTAGGATACGATACTCTGAAAAATAAGGCAGTTCGGTAGAAGCATGCTGGAACAGAGAATGATAGTGCGTTAAGAAAGAATTTGCCGATTCCCGTCTATAAAATTATATATATTTCATTTGCCTGAAAGATGGCTACGGAAAAGGCTGAACAGACATGATTCGTTTCATGAGAAGTTCTTCAAGAAATAACTAAAGGAGTGCTGACGAACAAAGCAATGGAATACAGAAAATAATAGTCAATGAGGAAAGTTACGGCTGACAAACCTATCTCTATATGAGTTGATACACAAATTTGTCCTACACCAACAGAGGAGTGGTAACACTAAAGGGACTTTATAACAAATATTTGACTCATAAAATATCGCTACATAACGTAACCCTCAATAAGTGCTTGCAATTATAACGGTAAACAAACAGGGCTTGAAGCTAGTGGGCGTTCTACTTACAAACAGAAGTTGCTTAAATGACTGGTCCGTGGACCACCAAACAATTATAATGAAAAACAAAATCACCTAATATTTACTCAAAGATGCTGAAACAGGAATAAAAAGTAACAGTTCAAGCTAAGCGGTAAGCGATTTGTGATAAAGAAATTAAATAAAGGTAGTGGCAGAATCCACAGTATTTCAAAAAATGTACAGTAGTTAACGTACAATGCTTCAGTTAGCTATTGATATATGTATGTGAAATTATGATAAAAGAGATATGAGAGCTATCAAACTACGTAGCAGGCTGAATACCTATGTTTCTCAAGTGTAAGAGAAATATCGGCTTACTAATTCCAAAAACGATAAAAACTGAACTATATTAATCTTAATACTTTAAAATAAACATTGAAGCCAAACAAAGGTCATAAACAACGTTTATGAGTCTCAAGTTCTGCAAATGGAATGAAGAAATGACATTAGTATGGTAAAAGAATAGCTGTGAAAAAACCCCAGACGGTGAATGCAAGTGAAAAGTAACATTTACACTGATGTCGGATTAGTTATCATCATCGCCTCCAAACGCCAGGACTCAAGTTCGACCTGTACCAATTTCTATTCGTATCTCTCCATGTCCTTCGTGCAATTAGTAGCTGAATATGTTGTTCTTAGTGTCTTGCCTGTTCTTTATCTTCTAAAATCCTCCACTCATCTACAGCCTCCCTCCTACTAGTTCTTATCCAAGTAGGTCTGGGTCTCGCAACTCTTCTGGTCCACGTAGAAACCCAGCTGACACTATCACGAACCACGAACCCTTCTCCAAAGGGCTATGCAAAGGAAAGGTCCATGACACTTCCCTTTCCCTTTCATCATTATTTCGTCTAGTCCATACGGAACTTTCGTAATTTCCAGCTCTATCTTGTCATACGACAACTAATATTCATCTTAAAGGCTTACGCTCAAATCCACGAAATATTTCAGCCACAGTTTCACTGTCCAACCACGATTCATGTCAGTATAGCAAGCACTACAGATCTTACAATACTTAAGTATAACCTACCAGACGTTTGCATTTAAATCTACTTGATATCCAAATCTCATTCAGCCTGGGCATTTTAGGCTTGCCTTTTTGTTTATTTTATTATTTTTAGTCTTTCATTAAATTCCAACTCAAGGGAACCAGTACTGGATTTTTTCCTGAATACATGAAAGATCTAATCTCTGACTCTCTCCGTCTAAACGTTATTTCGGCCCTTGGTGCATACTTTTCCTCATTACTTCTGTTTTTCTAAGATGTACATTCCTTGTCCCATCTCTGGATATCGGATGCTTTCGATCTGGCAAGCTTTGTGAATCTTGAATCATCTGCATATGCTAAGTCTGTCAGCATATTCATTATTAAATGCAAAGGTGAAATAACATTCCCTTGTAGAAGCCCACCATAAACTGCAAATTCACTTGACAAGAACCCATCAACATTCAACATTCCCTTTGCATCAGCTTCCTTCATGAATAATTTCAATTAGGTTTCCATACTTAACTGGAATACTGGAATGCCATAGCGACGCAAGGCCGTCCATAACAACTGGTTTGTGGACGCTGTCAAACGCCTTCTCTTAACCAACAAAAGCCATCTGAAGCGGGTTGTGAAATTCCATAAACTGCTGAACAATATTAACCCTAAAACAATTGTGATGTGTGCGATTCCTGCCTTATTTTCAAATATAGTCTGTTCATATCTAAGCATTTTATCATTTTCTTTCTCCAAAGTATTAAAAATAACACACTTAATATTTTCATTACAGCTTTATTTGAAAATTTTGCTAAGACTTTTAATTCCGAGTTATTAGGCTTTTGCTTCATCATTCCATATTCTGCAAAACAGCCTAATTAGTACAGAGGTCATTTCAGTCTCGGCTAATATCAGCTCTGCTATGATCCATCATAACCTGCTGTTCCCCATCTCCCAAGTTTCTGTATTACTGATTTACCTTTAAAAAATAAATAAAATAAAATAAATAAAAATAAATAAATAAATAAACTGAAACTGAATTTACTCCTAAGTGCAATAGGGCCTTTTTCAGGTTCTAACATATCGATTCAACTATCCCCCTGACATCTCTTATTTATGGCCACAAAATATTTCCAGCATAACAGTTTTTTTTTTTTTTTTTTCTATTTCTTTTGATGTTGATATTGACCTTTCCCGTTTTTTATAGGTATTTCACTAATATTTCTGTGGGCTACATTAACACTACTGCTACTCCCTGAATACATAGCTTTTTCAACACTGTCAAATTGTTTGTCAAATATTCTCTCTTTGTCTCTTCTCCATCTTCGTCAAACTAATTTAAGTACCTTGTCCTTTCTGCTTGGCATTCTCCATCTACTCCCGGCAATTTTCTTACCTACAAGCACCTTCTGCTTTTGGCTATAGTTCATTATATCCAAGGATTCATTTTGATGACCAAAATGTCTGTCTTGTTACTCAATACCCTAGTACTTCTTTTCGACCAGACTGATATACAATGTTGAAATGACATCATTCTTTGCTGATTACTCCTCAAATTTGGTTTCTGCGACAGCAAATGTTTCTCGACATCTAATTACATAATCACCTTAATTTTCAGCTTTACTCTGTTAGATCTAGTTACTCTACCAGTTCTTTTCCTGGATGTTTTGAATTTCAACTTTAGAGAGAAAGGAATCTACTCTTGCAGGTTAAATCCCGAACCCAGATTTATAATTAATGGGAACAGTTTAGCTTAGGTCGGCTTTTATAATCTTCAACAAATTGTAAATAAGGTTTCATCGTTACACCTTATTATTATCTTGTGAGAGTAAATATTATTCTATGGGGAAAGAATGAAGGTCAAACTATAAGTAGTATTGATAAGCAGACACTGCAAAAGAAGAATCGCGCCCCCAACTCACACACACACACACACACACACAAGGGGTGGGGATGAGAACACGCAATAAGCACGATCCTAAATCACTATTACAAATAATAGCAAAAGAAGGAATGATAATTTGTCTGAGGATTAAATATTAAGACCAGGAACATGCTACACAAATTTAAATGTTCAACATGAAATGTGTTTAGTGAGCAGAACCAAGAGCAAAATTTCATGCCTAAACGGATTACAAAGAATTTTACATTAAAAGAAAAACAAGGCATCTCAGAAAAGAGTGAAATGGTTAGGGGGTTAATGAAAACACATAAGGAGGACCTTTTCAAGGAACATGAGTCTGGAAGAAATAAAAACATCATCGAAAGGAGACACGTTTTAACACTTACCAGAATCCTTAAACTATATACATCCTGCTATGCGCAGCTATTTACCGATCATTTGGAAAATGAAGAAGGTACGGTAAATTAAAACCGGAGGAGGCTTAAAACTAGTTAAGTTCCGTAAAATTTTTAAAGGTGTGTTTATAAAACATCCAAATTCATCAAAAGCAATACAGTGCTAAGAGAAATTGTGAATCTCCTACATTGGCCATAAAATAGCTTTGGCCAAGATTTCCGAAAATTTATCGATCTTTGGGTCTACACATAAGAATTGTTTATACTGGACGTGTGTGTGTGTGTGTGTGTGTGTGTGTGAGATGAGAGAGAGAGAGAGAGAGAGAGAGAGAGAGAGAGAGAGAGAGAGAGAGAGAGAGACCCTAACACAATCAACACCTTTTTGGTACATTTACAAAAGATAGAAAAGAGAGAAGAAAAGAAGCTACTGGATTACTCATCTGGTAGACGGAAAAAAAGGTAATTTAAAATCATCCACGTCCAAAAAAAGGAAATTAATAGAATTATAAATTATTCATTAATAACCTAAGGATTATTAATTTCAAAGCGCCATTCCCAAATTAACAAATGAAGTTCCAAAGTCAGGATAAAGATAAATTAAAGCAATTCTCATTAACGTAACTTTAATTAGGAGAGAGAGAGAGAGAGAGAGAGAGAGAGAGAGAGAGAGAGAGAGAGAGACCATAGGTACAACTCAACTCAAGTACAAAAACACAAGTAAGAGGTAGAGACAAAAGAGGGTTAAGTGACGAAAATCCTCTCTAGTGAAGGAGAGAGAGAGAGAGAGAGAGAGAGAGAGAGAGAGAGAGAGAGAGAGAGAGAGAGAGAGATATTGCAGTGTCCCGGAAAAAAAGACCGCACTCGATCCTTTATAGTCTTTCCCACTGATGAAGACTCGACCACGTCAAGGTTATGAACAGATTATGTCAGACATTATCCGGCGAAAAATGAAATGATCAAGCTGACTGGGTGGATGGGCCTGGTTGGAGAGAAGGGAGAAGGGGGGAGAGAGAGAGAGAGAGAGAGAGAGAGAGAGAGAGAGAGAGAGAGAGATTGATGGGTGGGGGAAGGAACAACACAAAAGAAGCGCCGGGTAATGAGGTACCAAAGTACCGAGGATTGCGATAATAAGAAAGGGAACGCATTCATACAGGATATGAACTCAATGCAAAGATGCACAAAGGAGACGCTGGCAAATTAAACGATGAGGCATTGAACGCGCACACAGAGGAAGTATGAACGAAATGCAAATAGATAAGCGGAGCAGACACAAAGCAAAATTGTATGTAACAAATGAAAGGAGATATGGACAAATTAAAATGACAAAGTGATAGCACAAATGCAGGAAATACAATATATGAATGGAATGCAAAAAGGTAAACAAAGCATACAAGGAGCAAAATTATGTGTAAAAAATGAAAGGACAATTAGGTAATTCAAATGCCAGGCAGTGAACACGCACAATACAAAAAATACGAACTCAATGCAAATAGATGAACAACGAACACAGAGTGAAATTGTGTGTAATAAATGAAATTGAAACGTAAGGCAGTGAGCATACACAAAGGATCTACGATCGCAATGCAAAATTATAAACAAATAACGCACAAAGTAAAATTTTGTGAAAAAAATAAAAGGAGACATGGACATATTAAAATGTACGGAAACGAACGCATACACCAAGGAAAAATGAACGCAATGCAAATAGATAAACAAAGCACACACAAAGTATAATTGTGTACAAAATGAACGAAGCAAAACAACAAGCCTCTGAACTTACATTTACAAAGAACTCGTGAATGAAAAGACACTGGAAAAAAAAAACTATTGATGATGTGGCAATAAAAGCAAAGAGAAAAGAACAAAAACAACAAAAATTACAGTCATGTTGTCTACTTTAAACATTAATAAAACAAATATAAATTGAAATTATCAGCCCCGGAAGTAATACATCTTTCGAATTCCAACCCACAAGTCTGCTCGCCCATAAATAAAAATGAGAAGAAAAGAACAGAGGTACGAAAAATAAATAAAATGTAGACCTCAAAAAACAATAGTCACGGGAAAAATAAGTTTATGAAAGGAGATACTCTAATGAACGGGTGTGGGGGGAATGAATCACTATCAAGGGAGACCCACCAGATTTGTGAGAGAAGAGAGAGAGAGAGAGAGAGAGAGAGAGAGAGAGAGAGAGAGAGAGAGAGAGTGTTTATATTGTTTGTGACTCGCGAAATGTTAAATGTCATTTTATTTGGAGAGATTATACCATTTTTATTCTGGCACCGTTCTGTGTAAGATCGAATTCTCTGGTTTCTTTTCAACTTTTTTTTTGTCTTATTTATTTGTTCTGATATGACCTAAGGCTCAAATTTCCTTATTAAAAAGAAGGCTGTAAACAGAGAGAGAGAGAGAGAGAGAGAGAGAGAGAGAGAGAGAGAGAGAGAGAGAGAGAGAGAGAGAGAGAGCATAAAAAATGGAAATGATGACCAATGGTGAAAATACCGCTGAATGATAAAATGTTCTTATTTCTTCTCAAACCAAATTACCCTTCGTAAGCAGAACTTCGTTTCTAAGAAAGCAAATCGATGCGTGATTTACGGAGGGCAGCACATGGAAGAACCATATTTTGACGATAAATAAAAATATCACGTTACACCAAGCACATACACAAAATCGTTTTTGAGTGTGCGTGAGTGCATGTTTGTACAAAGAAAGCTATTCTTATAGTCGATGTCAAAAGGACAGAATGCATAAGTGGTAATCACGAAGACCTTTCATCAACCGCACAGTAATTAATACATGATTAGATTATCCTATAACGCGTCTCGTTTACTAAGAAATGCAGGCTTCTAAAATAAAATTCGCAAAATACTCATGAGAAATTATCCAACTACTTTGAATGTAAATTCTTCAAAATATTTGACTACACAAAAAAAAATTTGTTCACTCACCAAAGGCACAAATGTAAGGAACTGAATACATTTGTACGTACATTAATTTTACTAATACCAGCCATCTCTATATAAACAAACGGGATTTATATCTATTTTACGCAAGCTGTGTATGTATGGACAGTATATATGAATAGATAGGATTGGATATATATATATATATATATATATATATATATATATATATATATACACACACACGTATATATATGTGATATGTATATATATATATATATATATATATATATATATATATATATATATATGCACACACATACACATTATATACATACATACATACAACACATAGTGAGATATATATGTATAGATATTATATATGATATAAAAATATATATATATATATATATATATATAGATATTATTCATATGAAACTACTTTTAAAGTTATCTATTTATTTATTTATTAGTTTCCTTTTTTAATTTATTACGTCGTCAATAACAAAATCGTGACATCAGTTTTAGTAGCATTAATCAATCAATCACTATACACCTTATTGGATGTCACAACGATAGCTTACGGGTAATTTACACTTAAAAGTACCGCCTTACAGCCTTAATTAAACGCCTGTAAGTGTGCAGAATAAAGGTAACTTGGAACGAGATTCCGCAAGGTGACTGACTGTCACTCTGGTCGGGATCGGACGTCTCGATCCTCTTTTATATTACCAACATTTCAGCACATTAATATTAAAACACAATACCATCACACATTACTAAGCACTGACGACGAATGAGTCAACATCTCTATGATCTACCTTTTCGAGGAAGAAGAAGAATGAAAAAAAAAAACCAGGAAAATAAAAATATGAATAAGATTTCCTCAGAAGTTAATGAACTAAGAAAAGCACAATCAGTTGGGAAAAGACCGAAGAATTTATGCTCGAATAATCCTCGCAAAGAAATCCTCTCTCTCTCTCTCTCTCTCTCTCTCTCTCTCTCTCTCTCTCTCTCTCTCTCTCTCTCCAAAAGCTTTGACGAAGTAACCCGTGAAATATAAAGAAATGCCTCTGAAGGAAAAGACCGGGAAAAAATTACTTTGGGGGGGAAAAATGAACTGGAAAAAGGTTACGTAAAACTTCCCCCCGCAACGCCCGGAGGATGAAGACCATAAAAGGGCGACAAAGAGACTGCGGAAGAGAGAGAGAGAGAGAGAGAGAGAGAGAGAGAGAGAGAGAGAGAGAGAGAGAGATATGATGCTGCTGCCATCTCCGTCGAGTCGACGGAGAGCAGGAAGAGACGGAGATGTGGGCGTGATGAGTCGACGATACACAGAAATGAAAAGGGAAATAGCCAATAATTAGATAAGGAATCGAGAACACCCAAGATGATCACAAGCCGTTAAAATGAAAGAGAGAGAGAGAGAGGGAGAGAGAGAGAGAGAGAGAGAGGGAGGGAGGGAGGTGGGGGTTGTCCAAGGACGTCCAAAATCCTTTCAGGAGGCGGGGACGGGATGATTCCAAGCGACAGGGAGTCACGATGGGAAAGGATCAGAGTTGCAAGAGCTGCCTGCGATGGAAAAGGAAAGAAAAACATCAATTTTATTTTTATTATTTTCGTCTTTCTTTCATATCTCTAATTTACTCTGTGTTTCTAAGGGTCTGACCTAAGAACTTCATTTATCTTTGCTCTTAATTTCAAAATGAAGACCAATCCCATCACATCATCATCATCAGATAATATGATCTTATCTTTTTATAAAAAACAAACGCTATCGCCTCATCTGCTGCAGTGCCGACGAAAATAAGAAAAAAATAGAGGGCTAACTCTATTTATATCTAAACGCTTGTGAGGCTTATGATTTCAATTAAACAATATTTATTTCCAAAGTATATTTTCCTTTCGATATCATCCTATCACTTCTGTAAATATTTTGTTATATTTAGAACATACACTGTATTTTGAATAGCACTTTACAAGTTCAAGAACATCTAAGTATTTCATTTCGCACTAATGACGACAAGGTTTACCTCTTCTAAAAGAGCATAAGGCCCACTTAAAACGTTACCGTACTATACTCTGTTTTTTTAAATCTGTCCATCCGCCTGTGGTGGTCGCGCATGGTAACACTACGTCCCTGGCTTTAAATAGTTACGCTATGTGTAAGTTTTAGGTAAATAAAAGGATATCTGGGTGTACATTTGCAACTGAAAAGTGCTTTAATAATTTACTGTATGCGAATTACACCGTTAATATTCGAAATAGGATATTATTTAAAGCCCGGGATGCAGTGTTACCATGTGCAAACACCATAGGCGGAGTATAGTACCCCCAAATAACTTATTTTTTACGTTTGAAGTACACAATTTATTTCTTCTTTTTCTCCATTAGTCTGTAAAGCCGACCTTTTCTTTTATTTTCTCTTTTATACCCCATAAGACCTTGATTCACTCATCCCGAATCTCCTGCTAAGGCTCATCATCGATCAGGTAATAACCGCATTCCTTCCAATCCCATTCCTAATCATCCTACAATACGGTATCACCAGGAATTAATATCCCAAGGGGGCGATGGGTACTTCCCCTTTATCTACAATGAATGGAGAGGGAAGAGGGGAATTGCTGGGGAAGGGGAAGGCGAGGGGAGACACATGGGGGGGAGGGGGGATGAGGGGAAACGAGATGATGACAAAGAGAAAGCATTGTTCCTCTACATTCCAATCAAAAGCAGGTTACCCTCTTCCTTCCTCATAATCACCGAGGGAATGATGACTCTATAGCGACAAATCTCTAAGGAGAGAGAGAGAGAGAGAGAGAGAGAGAGAGAGAGAGAGAGAGAGAGAGAGAGATTTTAGCCTACAAAAGGCTCATTATCTCGAGGGATGTCAAAGCCGACAGAGAGGAAGAAATAGATTATATATTTTTTTTAATAATATGTTAGAATACAGACCAACACTGAACACCAGTCATTATATAGTAGTTACACTGTTAAGTTTCCAAGCAGACCACAAGGCATTTTCATTCGGAAGTATGCAAGGATTCGGTGACTATCGGTACAGTAATTAGTGGGAATTCCTCCACTTTTTCTTTCCGTTCAATCAGTCGTTCTAATTTCGGCAGACAAATTATAATTCTCTTCCTTCGTGAGAGATAATAAATATTTAAATCAATATATAAATTAATAAATGTACATACATATACACACACAATATAATATATTATAATATTATATATAATAATTAAAATATATTGATATATTATAATACATATATATATTTATATATATATATATATATCATATATATATATATATTATTAATTATATATTAAATATATAAACATTCTTTATCACCCAATTTTAAACCAATGATGATGTCTTAAGATGTAGTAACGATAAAATATACGAGATGAACACTGGCACAAATTGATTAGTTTAACCTCCCAATTATCTTAATGCAGTAACAACTACTATTTATTCACAAGCAATCTATCTCATATTACCTCATACAGATTATTGCTTGAAACGACACCATACGAATAAAATAAAATAATTTTCTTAACCATGCTTTTATTACAATGCACTAAAAAGTAAAATATACCTTTTTTTCGACACACCAGGATTTTCTTACTATTAATCATGTCCACAAAAATAAAAGCGAGGGCGCCAAACATGTATGGAAAGTTACTAGAATATATATATATATATATATATATATATATATATATATATATATATATATATATATATTTTATCTCTTGTAGCATTTCCTTCCGTTTGGCGACCACGCTTTTATATAATCTTTTAGACACGATTAATTGTAAGAAAATCCTAGTGTGAGTCTCAAAAAATTTATTTTTCAGGTTTTAGTGCATTTCAATAAAAACGAGTTTTTAAAAAAATCATATTTTTTTTATTTCATACTTTTTTACTTTAACAGAAATTGCAACCAATTTAGGTGTGTAGTTGACGAGGTTGATATCCTGTCGAGCAAAAGGTTTGAAAAATTCGTACTTATTTACCGACTGAAAGAAGTGAAAAATCCGAAATTTCATACAAATCCTGATATACGTACTAAGTTAGGTCACTGGAGGTCACTGCTGACCCACTGATCATGTAAGGTTGTATTATCACCGGGACTGAGTAACCATGCAAAATTTCAAGTCCATCGGACGAAGGGAACAGGTCGAAAATTGAGTTACAAGATCTGACTGAGACAAACAAACAAACAGACATGAAAACGAGCTAAATAAATGCGTATAAACATATTACTTATTAACAAATAATGACCGCGAATCATCTTTCCTGAAAACGATCAGCGAGCACCTTTCAAGTCTGCCGACCAGACCAGGAAGCGTCGCTCATCTTCATGAAATTCCATTGAAATTCCACAGGGAGAGCAGCACTCTGACCTTCGCGAATACCTGCCTCGCCCTGGTTCTAACACAGGAATTCAAATCGACCTCTTTATGCAAAGGGAGTCATCAGTATTCCAAAGGAACTCTGCATAGGGTTCAAAGATTTACTCAGCGTCAAACTCAATAAATACCTGTCATCTCTTGTCAAATGTTTTTATGGGGATAACTTGAGTATGCGAAGTTCAACAAGGAGTTCATAACTCAACAAGTCATCAAATTATTCCATTCACCACAGAAGTAAAAAAATACTCTTAAGTGCCCGACGGACGAGATAAGCTATAAAAAAAATAAAAAAATAAAAAAATAAAAAAATAAAAAAAAAATTACAGAGACTAGAGAGCTTCAATTTAGCAAGTTTGATGATTGGAGGGTGGATGACCATTTGTATGCCCTCTAGCGCTAGCAGCTTTTGAAATCTGAGGGCGGACAGAAAACGTTCGGGCGGAGATACAAAGCCATCTCAATAGTTTTCTTTTACAGAAAATTAACAAAAAAAGTTATAAGGATACTGTAACTCTCTGATTAATACCAGAAAAAGCTGTATATTCATACATCAATTGTGGAATCACTGCCAGTCTCAGTTTACTAACAGACAATTAAATTGTCAATCCGTTTACCATCCAAACTTATTCGTGTATTTTTAAATTATGAATGGCACATACTGCGTATTTATTTTGTACAGATTTAATTTTTTAATATATTCTCTTGTGTATTAGAAAAACCTATATCAACTGCATTCTCCAAGTTACTGAATGTTTGAATATGTATATGTATGTGTATGTATGTGATATATGTATATGTATATGTATATATATATATATATATATATATATATATATATATGGGTGTATGTATGCTGCCCTAAAATGGAAGACTGCAGTATCTGCAAAAATACAAAACTGAGAAAAATGGTAGATTCTGCAGTTTTCCCTTGCCTTATTAATGATTTTGCTGATACTGCAAATGGGACCCCCTAATAACTCGTGGAAATCATTGAAGAATTATTCTGAAACTACCGTAACTTGTGTGTAAGTGTTTCACGAGCCCAACAGGGGGCATATCTTAATTTCGAAAATTTTACAGAGACTGGTTTTACATTTTAAGGCAGTGTTTGTATGTATGTAAATTGTGAGGGCAAAGGCTGTTTATGCTAATCAGCAACTTTGTTTTAGAATAAAATCTAATTTTATTCCCAATTACAACAACACCTAAACAATCATATATTTTGGTACAGGCAACCAGCCTAGACCATAAACGAAGCAGTGCTATCTAAGTAATTAAGTAAACCTATGCATTTAAAAAATAGAAAGTCTCAAGAACAAATGAGCTCTGGAATACTTACTGTAATTATGAAAAATTGCGGCTTCAAGTCACCTCTTCCAGACATATACTATATATAAATATATATATATATATATTATATAGATATATAATTATATATATATATATTATAAAATACACACACGTGCTGTGTGTGTGTATGTATTACAAACGCATATAATTACATATATTCATATGTATACATATAAGACGATCAGGGATCACGAAACATATACGACACTAATAACATTACTCCTCAAATTACTACTGCATCCCCGTAACCGTTCATAACAATTTTACCCACACTAACGGGCCAAAAAAAATCAGAAAGATGAAAGTAACTAGTTTCCAACTTCCCCCAAGTCTCTCTCTCTCTTTCTCTACAGATGAATGAAACCCGAGAGAGAAAGACGGGAAAGATTCTGGTAAATGTGCTGTCAATTCCACTTGACGCACGGCATCGTCTCCGTCAATTTCAATTGATACAACACCGTAACTTCCACAACACCGTCTATCGCTGAAAAGTGACTGCCACTTCAAGGGACAAACGACCACTTCATTTCGGCCATGAAATGAAGTTATCCGGGTGGCCATAAATATGGCCATTGCGGAAACCGAAAGCCACTGCCACTGAAAATTGAATATCGTTTCTCGTTATGACAAAAAATAAATCACGATAAAACACACTCGCTACACCACATCAACATCCTTTCGTCAGCCATTGGAAGAACAAAAGTTTTATAAACTGTTTCTAAATAAATACGTATATTTTTAACGAAGAATTTTTTGAGTAACCTTCACTTAATACTGAAAATACGTAAAAAAAAAAAGTGCTCATGAACCTGTGCCTTAAAAATAAAATATAGTCAATTATTCATCACATTTCTATCATCATGTAAGTTTTCTTTCAGAAAAAGCGACCACAAAATTTTCAAGCATATTTTTTCATAAAAACTGATATTATCATCTTGCGCTATTTAAAGTTTTGATAACACTAACAGGGTACGTGCGCTTCTTATCATCCCACTTCAAGGAGATGCGTAAATTAAAAATATACATATTACTTGAAATTTAAGTTAAAAAAAAAAATCCCTGATTGGTTGCAGTAGTCGTGGTCCACACTAAGCCACCTACTCCCCTCTCACACCTTACCTACTTATGGCAGGCGCCCCTACCTGGAACAACTTGCTTAATCTAAACCTCCCGAAGAAAAATAAATCCTTCTTCCGAAATAAAAAAAAATCAAAGAGAAAGGATCAGAGCCCCTCAAAAGAAACGCCAAACGCTGAAGACCAGACATCGCGAGCAACGCAAAGATTCAATTAAAATTCCATCTGATTTTCCAATAGTATTGACAAGCAGGGTTCCCGCCGCAAATTTCTTGAAATGGCCGAATACGCCCCTTTATGTATACACATTCCTCTTGAGATCTGTTTCCAATATCAAAAAGAGTGGAAACGCTTACACCGGAAGCACTGCTCCCGTGGAAACTGTCAGAAACACGCCATCACGAAGGAACGCTTTCTGAAGACGCTATTACGGTGAGGTAGGTCTTCAAAGGAGCAAAGACTCTATTTATACAGAGCTGAAATACATTTCCCCAATGAAAACTGACGCTTTCTGAACGATAGATCTGAGAAAATCCCAACATCAAATCTGACATTATAACTGTGCATATGAATAAGGTTGGTCTTCAAGGGAGCAAAGACTATTTCAATACAGCTGAAACACATTTCTTCAATGACAACTGAAGCTGCTGAACGAATGGTCTGTGAAAATCTTTGCAATAAATCTTTGATTAAAACGACGCATTTAAATTTACGTACATTAAAACGAACTTGCTGTTACTGTACCCTACAGAGAAAAATGAAAGTATACCATGCAAAAAAGTAAATGTAATACACATTGTATTACAACCTAATACAAATTACTGTCTTAATACTGAAAATTAAAATAATATTTCATATTCAAAATTAACGAAACTCCTTGGTTACATACATCACTGCTTTTAAACAAACGAGGCAGCAACGAAAATCCACCGAAATTAGATGTTCATTTCATTCTACACTGTTAGTTAAGAAAATGCACAAGCTGGTACGATTGTAAACGAGCTAATTTTGGATCTCTGATGAATATGAAGGCAAATTTGTAATGACAGAACCATAATGGTCATGAATGAATTAAAAGGCTACAATTGGGCAGACACATGACTGACAGCTCCAAAAAAGAAGGAAATTAAAATTTAGCAGTACTTTCGAAGCGGCCATTGTTCAGTTCTGGGCATAGCCAATGAATGCCAAGTCTCTCTCTCTCTCTCTCTCTCTCTCTCTCTCTCTCTCTCTCTTATACACAATCCACATTTTTCCCCATGTACGGCCTTTTCTCCTTAAAATGGGGGCAGCAGAGTTAACTTTCCAGTTCGTAGTATTTTAGGATAAAATTACTAGCCCTGTCGAAATGCAACCTACCGTAGACAACTGACTATCAAGTACAAATATAGACAGATTATCAAGTACAAAATTCGCCAAATTATCAAGTACAATATTCGACATACTGTCAGGTAACAAAATCGACAAATTATTTAGCAAAAAATTCGACAGACTATCAGGTCTAAAATTCGACAGACTACCAGGTACAAAATCCGAAAGACTATTAGGTTCAAATTCACAGCTTTGGTACAAGGGGGTTTTTAACGAATGTGATAAAGACATCCCATAGTATCCTTCATCTGTCAAGTTTTGTTACAGAATGAAAGCGCAACATTCAATCAACATTCTCTCATTTCCTTTCTGCCCTTTCTTCACCCGTTTTCGTCTGTCTTCCCTTTTGGCCTCTTTCAAAAACTCCTTCAACTCTGCAAGATTAATTTCTTTCGCCGATTCCTATCAAAGGCAAAAGAAGTCCGAGAGGCTTTGCCTTCATTTTTTCCCCTTTGCAATTTCCTGACTTTTATGTCTTTTTTTTTCTTTACTTCTGATTCAAAATGAAGGCAAACGTTGGACTTGAAAAACATATCAATGAAAAGATAAAGACAAAAAATAACCATTACCTTTAAAAAGTTGGGAGAATTCTTGGCTAAAATCATTAACAGATGGAGCAAATGAAAACACCGTGAGAAGGGAAAGTATTTCTTTTCAGGGGTCGATGAAGGCAACAAAGTCAATATTGTTATTTTACACAGCCCTAATGGGAAAGTGAAAATGGAGGAAGAACGGGAGAGAGGCTTAAATTACAAGGAGAGGCTTAAATTACAAGAAAACACTCTCACAAAAGAGGAAATAAATAAGAATAAATAATAGAATCCAATAAACTTCGTTTGGTCAACAGGTAACAAACAATAATTGTGGTGCCGAAAGGGAATATTTACACAAAGCATACTCCTATATTGATATTTACTCCAAATAAATGCAAACCTCCGAGTTTCCGTAAAACTTAATCATATGTATATATACGGATAATATATATTACATACTATAGAAAATATGTATATATCTATATCTATATCTATATATATATATATATATATATATATATATATATATTATATATATATATATACATATATATATAAAAAAGGAAGAGATGCCTCTAAAAGGTATAACTACAACTGCAATTTCAAGACAAATAGAAAAAATTGGTAAGTAAATTCAGAAACACTATTATACATGACTGTTCTCGGAAAAAACTTGTCAAAACTCTGTGATCTCAAGTGGGGCAATTATCTTTTTGTTTTCCTTCTTTGTATTATTTCTTTCCAACATCATGCAATCTCTGGGTAACTCCTTGACATGCAAAGACAATTCCTGTGCATTGTTTCCTGGAGTTACAGCCCGCCATGTCTTTAGGTATTTCTATACAACTAAAAAAAAATCCCCCCCCCCTCCCCCCACACACAGTCCGGTTAACATATATGAATATATACTAATTCTGAGGAAGAACGAATTGGATATTAAACGATATTTGTAGCTTAATGTGTGTGTATATATATATATATAACATATATATATATATATACATATATGTATATATATAGTATATGTATATATATATATATATATAGAGTATATATATATATATATAGATATAGATATATACTTATATATATTTAATATTTTTTATTTTATATATTATATAAGTGGCGCGTGTGGTGCGTGTCTGCTAAGAGAATGAACACATCATGCGAATATATACAGAAAAAATATTTTTCTGCCAAATCCTCAAGCCAAAAGGTCACTTTATCTAAGGTAACAAATGTGCATGTCCCTCTCCTCTTTACCTGCTGATGAACCCATGAAGCTTGTCTCAACGTCCCGCTCTATCTCCAGGACCCTTCCCTTATCTGGCCTGACACAATCCCCGAAGAGCCAGAAGACCACTTACCCCATAAAGAGCAGACGCCCTTTTCCTTTCGAAGACTTCCGTGTTTCCTTCACTCCTCCTTCTTTATGATACGCCATTAGAGACTTCCATTGTTTTCCTCTGGCAATCTCCAAATTTATGCGAGTGTCAATCTCGCCGATTTTCTTCAAGGTTTCATCTTCCATCTCCTTAGATTCCTTTATCAATCCCCTTTTCCTTCGCTAGATTTCATTGAATGGAAACTTTCACAAACGAATTTTCTTTCATTTTCGCTTGTGACAATTTTGAATCTTATCTTTCCACTGGCATGTTCGTAGCCTCTCGCTTTGACAACGCCAGAACAGCCGTTTCATTTCAAGAATCCTAAAACTATCTCATGCTTCTTTAGCACAATGGCGTAATTCTATTTATGAATGCAAGAGGTAAAATCATTTTAAAACTCGAAAGTGACAATATATATATATATATATATATATATATATATATATATATATATATATATATATAAACTGTAAAGGTAAGGCTTATGTTATTCACAATTTCATAATACATAACTATTGCAGCACAATTTCATAGTAAGTAAATAATGCAGCTAAGTCAATAAGTTTCAGTCAAATATAGTGGTTTCAAGAGTCAATTTTCCATTTCCATAAAATTGTATAAGTATCGACCACTTGAACCGTTCCATTATTACTTTTTGGAAATTATCATTCCTCATCACTGATATATGAATATTGCAAATCTAGCTGAAATGCTAATTCTCTAAAGCAGAGGATAATAACAATTAACTGGAAAAAGTGAATTAATAAAAAAAAATATCTAATCACATAACTCAACACCTACCACGAAATTTTATATATGGAGGATAGTGATTTCTTTAAAAATAGAACTTCGATACTCAAGGGGAAAATAACTGAATAGCAGAAATATATATATATCTATATATATAATATATATATATATATATATATATATATATATATATATATATATATATATATATAATACACACACACACACACACACACACAGGGTGTAAAACGAGTTTATGCAAATATTTTGGGAAATGAAAGAAAAAGTCATTCTGAGCAGAAAAGCTTCTATAAACATTTGCATTTTAAGGTGTCATTTGTCGGCGAGGTGAACATATTTAAAATAACCGTCATCAAGATGGAGTAGTCATGGACAGAGGGATGGGGGATGGAGATGACTTCACTTGTTACTCTAAACTAATAGATATTTCGATTAATAGCCATCTTCTCCATAAAATCAAAGTCACCATTATCTTTTATTCCTCAAAGAATAGGTAATCTCCAAAAATAAATTCATTAGTAACAGATTACATCTCAGAAGGCTTAACTTACTTTTTTGGCCTATAAATCATTTTGCAATATACAGGACGCTATGAGTTATCTACATATTCTTGCACTTCAACTTCCCTTATGAAGGAATAAATTATACATCAAAAGCGAGCAGAACTTTTAAGAAAACAATATTTTAAGCCAGTTTAAAAACAAGTGTTCCATATGCTTTGATATTAATACTAATAGATATTACGATTAATGGCCATCTTCTCCATATAGTCAAAATCATCATTAGCATTTATTCTTCAAAGAACAGGTAATCTCTACAAAATAAATTCACTAGTAGTAACAGATTACATCTCAGAAGGCTTAGATTATTTTTTAGGCCTATAGATAATTTTCCAACATCCAGGCAGCTTAAACACAACCTAAAAATTCAACAGTCAAAGGAAACTTGCTGTAATTCCTATTCCATTTGAAAATGTTGTTATGATGACTGCTGATCTTATAAAGACTACTGTTATAATGCTGCAGAGATAGTTATGTTGACCAGCCCGAGGAGCATGTTAAATGTGCTGTCATTATTGGCACTGCTAACCTTATTATACACCATACTTTAAGCTAAGCAACATAAAAAAAATCAGTTCAAATCGCAGATTACGAATTATACCAATGCATAAAAGAGATCATATTTATATAACCATAAGGGAAATAGTGGTAGCTGTGAATTCGCATCTTCCCAGTTGGAGCTCAGGTATCGAGGAACACCGCCAGGATTCGCCGCTCCATTTCTCCTGAATGCAATGTGGAAAGCCATCTACTGACGGCCAAGGAGAACTTGATTTTCAAGGAAAGCCGTTTATCCTGAAGTGAGCTGCGAAATGACTGATCTTGGGAATCTGCAAAGGATTCATCTGTCTTCAAGATAACAGTAGTAGAGTTTGTTTGTAAGGTGTTTTTACGTTGCATGGAACCAGTGGTTACTCAGCAACGGGACCAACGGCTTTACATGACTTCCGAACCACGTCGAGAGTGAACTTATATCACCATAAATACACATCTCTCACTGTACGATCTTGGCTAGCTGACATAGAAGAGAATGGGGAAGGGCCCATCCCTGCTAAAAATAAAGCCCCATTCCGATGATACCCCAGGGGTGAGATCCACTGTGATCGGCAAAGGTCTCAAATATATTCTCAAATATATTCTATCTATCTGTCTGTCTATATATATATATATATATATATATATATATATATATATATATATACACACACACACACACACACACATATGCAAACCAACACGTAAGCAGTACAAATCTTATAAGGAATAGGGATGAGGAAGCATTGGTTCCTATCTACAGATTTATTTTATATATATAAATAAGTTCACTACACCTTAAAGGATTACAAACGCTTAAAACATTATCTTTTTTTCATTTTGCTAAGATCTGGTTGCCTGTGGGAATTTATGCTTGTGTATACCCACACGCGCACCCACACAAACCGCAGAATAAGACGTTCCTCCGGATAATTAAAAGTATAAAACCGTAGGATAAAATATGAAAAATGGCGCCATAAACACAGAAACTAAAGCTTACCAGTCTACCGGAGCTGAAGGCCTGTATAAAATACAAGTCAGGAAAGATTACCCATCCACTATACAACCACTCCGTTTATCGACCTCCGATATTAATGACTTCATATAGACACTCTTCTTGCACCTGTGCGGGGAACCTTGATGAAACGGTGCATCACTAAGGAAACTCTCTCTCTCTCTCTCTCTCTCTCTCTCTCTCTCTCTCTCTCTCTCTCTCACACACACACACACACCATTAAGGCAGATTTAGAATTCAACATACCCACTGATTGTGATGAATTTACAGGACTGAAATTTACAGAAGTCAGCTCTCACTCAATTTACAAGTTCGACTGAGGAATACATTAAAGACGTTTAACGACATCAAGAGACTATTACGCTTGCTTCTCTTCGACGTTAAGGAATTTGGTACGAACATTTGCATGCACAAACTTCTTCCAAACTTTCAAACAGCCACATAGCTACTTTCCAAAGACATCATTCACAGGTGCTCCAGCCTTTCCGGTACTTCCTCACGAGGGGTCTTCGTACTGGTAAATTTCATCTGACTTCCATTCAAATGAGTTTACTGTGGGGTCCATTGCTACAAATATCCAAGACTAGCAGTCCTAAAGAAGATGAAGAAGAGGGAGACCAAGAAAGAGATGGAAGGACTGTGTGAGAGGAGACTTGCATGAGATGGGAATTGATGAGGCAGAAGCGCAGGATAGAAATAGATGGAAACGGCTCTTCCGAAACGGCGACCCCATATAAAAAATGGGAACCAGCTGGGAAGAAGAAGTTGAAGATTAAAAAGTCTACTGGATTATTTTTTAAGTTTTCCATATTGGACTCATTTCCATAAGGAAAGAGGTTATATTCCAGGTCAAGTTTATCTGTCAGCTGATTGACACACAAACTTCAGACCGGATCTTCACCAGAGATGAACTTCGTGACTAACATTTAGCGATCAGATTTAGGGAGAGCTCCAGATTCGGGAATGGAATGGAATATAGAGTTTGGGCCAATGGCCAAGCACTGCGACCTATGAGATCATTCGGCGCTGAAGTGGTAATTGAGAGTAGTTAGGTTTGAAAGTTGTATTAGGATGAGAACCTCGCAGTTGCACTATGAAGTAACTGGGAGAACTCCAGATTTGGCTAAGAAATCTTTTAGGGGAAGATGGATTTCCCATACAGTGTTCTTACCCTCGGCGGAATAATCATATACATAAAAAATAAGCAAAGTCACACAGAATAAGATTTAGATGCTGAACTTCAACCCTATTTTAATTTAAGTGAACACTCTATTTCTAGAGATGAAAGGGTTTACTAATCAACTCCTTAGTGCACGTCTTGTCTTTTCTAGGATTCAAATCGCCTTTAAATAAATGCCTGAAACTGTTTCCATAAATCTTCCTAGGTATCAAAAATCCGATTTTCATTCATCTTTTACTTTCAGTTTTCCAACATTTTGACCGTTGGCATTCATTTTTTATTACTGTTTCATATGATTTGAAAAATCCGATATGATATAATAATAATAATAATAATAATAATAATAATAATAATAATAATAATAATAATAATAATAATAATAGAATACAAACATTTTATAAGAGCGTCCTATATTATCATTCGACTGCACTTTTATTTCTTTTGTCATTAATTTCCTCGTCCAATTAATTCCCTTTATACGCTCTCATGAATTCTAATTAGTTTTTATAGCGCAATACAACTGCTCATTTTATATACACGAATTTTACTTAAATTTCCTCTCTGCTTACGTGCAAAAGTTTGAGGATACGCCTCAGATAAAGTGAAATTTTGGCTTTGAGTGGCAGCGCAGAATAGTTGACGATGTTATTGTCATAATCTATCAAAATAAAATAAAGTTATAGGGCACCAATCTCACAAATGGGACCGATTTACATGGGGCAGATTTGAAAATCAAGCTTCCACAGAAGACGGGCCCCTCTGTAGAGAATGTGATTATATCCGGAACGTGTGACATTCATCCGATCATTTTGTAGATATATACACCCATACGAATAATACACAATTTTCTTGGGACATTATACGACAAATTACTTTGATATCGTAAAAAACCATTGTTTGCTTTGTTTCAAAGGAACACCAAGAACCGATAAATACTGAGATTCATTAGCAAGAATGTTACATCTGTAAAGTGGATTAAGGAGAGGGAGCAAGTGCGATGTCGATTAATCAATAACTTTTGTTTTGCTGGAGTTGATAACGCTCCTATAACTTCCTGCCCAGTTCTAGATGCCTTTTGGGGGTGGCAACATCTTCGTTTCCCAGAACATTACTCTGAACACCAATAGAAGATGGGTCTAGGATTTTAGGCTAAAAAAACCTACCAACAACTTTGTTACCAGTCACATACGAGTGAGATCAACTATGTTTGCGCATAAAAGCCTTCTTGTGTATCACAGGCAGTTCAAAAATCAATTTGAAAAGGATATCAGTCAGGGTCTTGAGTGTTACTTGTAAAGCCTAAAGTCACCTAATTGTTGTCCGCATGCAAACAGGAAACCTGAAGCAAGTTTTTGGGTTCAAAGTATATAAATAACTTACAGATCCTCTTTTCAGCATAAATAGACAAAAGACGAAAGGTGGGAACTGATCAGTAATGCTGGCAATCAGTTCATACATACAATTCCATGTAAAAGGTACCATACTACACAACTTCCTCTCACCTGGAAAAAACTACCTGGAAGAAAAAAAAAAACGAGAAAAGGTGCTGGCTTTGGAGGCAGGCCAAAGACATCTTGAACACTGATGGTAGGAGGCTTCAAGAGCGTTACAAGGAAAATTGAGAAATACGCCTAGAAAGACCTGGGTTGGTGGAAAGTGAAAGAAACATTTTGATCAACGTTACGAAGATTCAACGTGGGAGACTGTAGTTCATCGAAATTCCCGAAACGAAGTCATA
>NC_061102.1:30385955-30390955 GCF_015104395.2 Macrobrachium nipponense | reverse complement strand
ATGGTACTGTGATATATATTCGCAAAACTGTGTACAGTATTAACTCCTCATTAATTTTCCTTTTGTTTACAACTCTTTCTTTAGTCATTTTAGGTCCTCCACATTTTTTCAGGGGTAGAGGCCACTATTCAACCTCACTCCTAACACTTTTCCTTTCTATCTGGCTTGTTTCTTTGGGTCAGCTTTCTCACAAAAATGTCTATAAAAATCCATTAGAGATATATAGCTCATTTCTGTTTAAATCATTCAAAAAGTCGTGCAAGGCATTACAAGAAACTACTACGGGTTAATTACAATTTCGTTAATCGTTGAGAACAAATACAAATACAATTTAACCACTCGACAAAACTGTGACTCCTAATATCTTCTCCAAGTTACATAAGAGAAGGGGTGAATTTCAATAGGAGAGAGAGAGAGAGAGAGAGAGAGAGAGAGAGAGAGAGAGAGAGAGAGAGAGAGAGAGAGAGAGTCACACCACGAAGACAGCGAAAGATAAAGAATATATCACGACTGACAACTTGCTACAATAGCAGAGAATTCCAACGTCGAGACCAAGGCGACTTCGAACAAGGAGAGACGACGCTTCATTGAAAGCTTCCAGGTCGATGTCGGAAGATGAATTTTCATGCAAGTATTAATTTCAGGGCAGGAAATTGGCATCCCGTTGCAAACGGTTTCCAAGAATCGTCAATATCCAATAAAAGACTCAATTTCCCCTTTCGGTGGACCTTCTCCGTCTACCGTTCCGCAACACTGGCCCCGGAGACACGGCAGATGTATTTTGCGGACAGAGAAACGGACTGGTTCTAAACAAATAAGGGCGAAGAGCCGTTACAAAAAATGAAAGATCAAACAGCACATTCTTTATTGAAAATAGAATATTAAATAAATCATTTACCGCAATTTCTATCTTAAAAAGATAAGAGAAAGGAGATTTTTTTATTCGTCAATTTATTAACAAAATGGATTCAAATCATCTATGGTTATCGGAACTGAAAAACTGTTTCTTTAGATAACTTATTTGTCAAAAAAATCTTGACAAAAATATATATCCTTACCTTAGTACCCAAAAATATATACCGACAAAAGATGCTGAAAACTAAAGGTTAAATAATCACTTGAGCGACACAGCAATTTAGTGCAAACATCATTACTGGACCTTCCCTTCTACTATTCCCGGACGGGAACCAGGAGAAGACTGAAAATTCTATTTTCTGAGTAAGTGAAAAGGTGAAGGAGAAGTGATGGGATTTTTTTTCGCCTTGAAATACCAGACATGAATTTCCGAAAACAAATACGACATTCTGAATTGCTGATGCAAATCAAACGTCAATAATACAACAGTTCATCGTCATTTCGCGAATTACAAAATGATAAGTCAGCATCATAAAGATCACTGTCAAAAACTCCGAAATATAATCGGGCAGAACATTATGTCATTCCAACAAGAAGCAAGTCATCAACATCATTCTGACAGATAACACTTTTCGGAGTTTCCGCATCAGCGACTCCCACGCAGTCATCAAACTGCCTACCTCCCAAACCACTGACATAAACACCCACGTCCAAATCCATGGAAGCCAGGAACCGTGAAATAACAACACTACGTGGGCCCATATGCACTGTGGATGATTCGGAGGCTTTTAACATTGAATATTTCCCAATGGTGGATTTCCATTCCAGCTACGCATCACGTCAATACTGAATCTGGTTGTATGGGAGGAGAGCCTCAGGTGGAATACTCTGTAAGACGCGCTATTTTAAATCCTTTTTAAAACGTGAGGTAATTACTGTTTGATACAATTTATTCTTAATAATACAAATTTCTCAAAATGTGAAAAGTTGTACGCTCCTTAAAAGAAAACCTTTAAAATAATACCGCTTTTCATATGAGTGAATACTTACACTTAAACTAATATATTGTTTATGAATATATTCGTGCTGCTGTTATTTCTAGTTACACTTTTCCATCCTATAAACACAACTTCTTCAAGTTTCCTTGTCAATACGATTTCAAACGCCGGAGTCACTACAAATTACTTATAGCCAAAATGTTGTCCAGAGTGAATTGTAGCATTAACTGATTGATGTATACCACATCTAAGGCAAATTCCTTTTTTTATGTAAAAAACACAATTCCTTATATACTCCAATGCTTTGTAAATATGGATCCTTAAAAGAATAAATAAAAACATGGGGCAAATCTCTTACTTTTTCTTATTAGACTATTGTACCTTATGATTGTGCTGACCTTAACAATCCACCTAATTCCACGATATTTTGGAAAATATCAACTTCCAGATACACAAATCTACACACACACACACACACACACACACACACTCACTCACAAACACACACACATATTTATATATACACATACAAATGTGTTTGCACGTAAGTGCATGAGCGCGGAAAGGGGAGTCTCACATTATCAATTCAAACACACACACACACACACACACACAGACACACTACCAACTCATAAACTACTAAAGAGGATTTATGAAATCAACAAGCTCTGCGTGTGATGATTCATCTAGTTAATGAAATAACACATACCTCAAGAGATAATACCCGTGCCTTGCTATAATTTCTGAAGGGAATTACAAGACAAAGTATGAAATATTAACAACGTCTTAATAAAGGCATACGCTCATCAACGGCGGAGCGGAGATGAACATCATTAATTTCATCATTTTCAAAAAAAAAAATAAAAAATAAATAAAATAAAAAAATACAGCAAAATTAATAAAATAATAGTATTTAATGAAGAAAATAAGGAGAAATGAGTACTGTAAGTTTCGAAAGGATCTCCAATAATCCACGATTGGCCAAGAATCGATAGAAGACTAAATTATTAATGAAGCAACAGGTTCAATTCGATCTATCTCAGGTATATGTAAATGACTGGTTTTAAGCCCCTGTAGGTCATTCGTCCACTTAAATTATCTAGTTGGCGTCACCCAGGCAATGCTGAAATTCAATAAAGCATCCAAAATTGTAACAGCTGCTGGAAAAAAAAATGTTTTCGACTGGTATCAAATTCATATCTTTTGACATGAAATTCCATAGCCTTTCCCCAGTGCGCTCTCTCTCTCTCTCTCTCTCTCTCATACAATATATAGATATATATATATATATATATATATATATATATATATATATATATATATATATATAAACAGCTAAATATTTCTGACCAGATTAAAATCACTGACTACAACTGATTCAAACAGCGGTTGTATATATAAAAAATTTAAAATACCACTTGTAAATTCAATATTTCTGCCGAATTCTTCTGAATGAGTATCACAGGCTTACATTGGGGGGAGGGCGCGGGCAGGGCAGGGGGGCGCCTATTCATTCCGTCGAGCTTCAGTCTAGTGATAGTGAATGGGAATGTACTTCTAGCACACACACACACACACACAGATATATATAAATGTGTGTGTGTGTGTGTAATGCAAATTCACACTGAAACTACTCAAGCTCGTAAGAGTATACATTAGTCTGATACGATCTATATTTCTTACATGAATCATGATATGAGAATGAAGACATCTAAAAGACTTTGTCGATTTAAGACGAACAATTTAGGAACCATTTCAGGAATCAGATGGCAAGATAGAGTGGGAAATAATTACATTAGAGAAATTACAGAACAGATGGCAAGACTGAGGAAAGATTATAACACGAAAAATGAACGAAGTTCCTTTATTAGAAGAGATCATGATTCAAGGAAGGCTTGAACGTGTCCTTCGCACCAGGGGAGAAGAGCACGTGATAGTGCCGGGCTGTGCCCCTGTGGGCATCAGAGGGCTTAGAAGACTTAGACGTGCATAGGTGGGAACAATAAGACGGGGGCCTACAGAAGAGAAGTGAATTGTGGAAGTGAATCTCTGGAGATGAGAAGAGAATTGTGGAAGCGAGTCTCTCGAGATGAGAAGAGAATTGTGGAAGTGTTTTCGAGATAAGAAGAGAATCGTGGAAGTGAGTCTCTAGAGATGAGGAGAGAATTGTGGAAGTGAGTCTCTTAGAGATGAGAAGAGAATTGTGGAAGTGAGTCTCTTAGAGATGAGAAGAGAATTGTGGAAGTGAGTCTCTTAGAGATGAGAAGAGAATTGTGGAAGTGAGTCTCCTAGAGAAGAGAATAGAGGTGTGGAAGTGAAAGCAGAGGAAAGACATGAGTAGTGGAACTTCTTAAAGGCCGTTTGTGTCGTTCAGCTTTGTAGGCACTAATGATATATTTGCACAAATCTCAACATGGACAAAGCAAACCTCCGTTTTACTTCCGGCGAACGTATGTCTACGTCCAATTTTACAGCTTATACTCTAACTGTGAGAGACTATCACCCATATACTCGTATACAATTTACACTTCAGAATTCAAGTTTTCCATACCAGCCGTATGCATACTCTGCGTGTTTAATTGCGATTTGACCCATAAATGTTTATCTTAAGGGGCCCATACACTGAACGATTGTATGAACCAGACTCTGGTATGATCGACTGTCTGTACGATTGTCGTTATCGACTCACACACACACACACACACTATCCAGACAGTATGAACGATCTCCGCACCGATTTCAGTCTGAACAAAGATTTTGTCTCGGGAAGACACGGCATCATCTCTAGAAGAGACCTGCGTGATAGTTTTATATCGGCAGACAAACACATGGAACGACCTTTGTCAAACAAACCTAAGTCGCAAGCCTGCAGCCTGGTCGTGGCAGATTTCCGCTGAGATAGTTCAGACACTAAACTCCGCCCACTTTTGCATTCAGACAAGCCCATACACAGTGTATATAGGAACGATACGGACAGTCGTTCATACAACCGTTCAGTGTATGGCGCCCTTGAGAGTAATCTCAGGGTTAAGTATTAAAGGATGAGCAAATGAACACTTTAGATTAAAGGGAAATTTTTTAGCAGGAGAACAACTGGGAAGTATGTAAGGGTACAACCACACTTCAGTAAAACGAGTCATAAGCACA
>NC_061102.1:30353455-30380955 GCF_015104395.2 Macrobrachium nipponense | reverse complement strand
GCAATTAAATTTATTTTTCCAGTATGGTATTGCCTGTTTAAGAACAGATTTCAGAAAAATTTCAAGTAAAGGAAAAGAACGTAGTGACAGCTGAAATTGTAGAGAAACTGATAAATTGGTTGAAAACTGGACACAAATTTAAGAGAGATTTACAGAGCTGGAATATTTCCCACAAAACTTTTACGACTCTTGAGTAATTCAATTCTGCCTTTCTTCTATCCTCCACGTTCAAAAAACTCTTCAAAATACTCACTCCGTCCACCCAGGAATGCAGTCACTTCATCTGAAACTTTCAGCCTGAAATCCACTTGTTCACTGACCTTTCTCTCTGCATTTTCTTGCCAGTATAACAATTTTTCATTTCCCTTAAAAGTTGTCGCTCATCTTATTCCTCTATTTTTATTACTCCATTACTATCCTATATTTTTCTTCCATAATCTTCTTCGCTGCCGTATTAGCCTCTCATAAATTTCCCTTTGCTAAAAACAAAATCCCATTGGCAAAAAAATTCGAAAACAAACAAAAACATTCCATCGCCATTCCTTCGACCGATCGTCCAATCTCTCCGACGGAATTGAAAATAGGACGATATTCCCGAATGAAATTTCCCAGCAATCAACTGCTCAACGAAGTTCTGATCTTCCCAGTGTCGGCGACGAATGAGATTCCTGCGAGTGAGGCGAAGTTTTAATGCGACAGGGATTCAACCTCGACTCATGAACAGTTCCCCTGTAGAGGAGTGGGGTCGGGATTAACGACGCCAGGCGACACATCTGCTCTTCTTCGGAAGGACTTCGCTTTTTTTATTGGATCTATATAGATTTTTGGCATTACGCCAAGCACCGGGGCAGCTAAGGCCATCCAGCGCTGAAACGGAAATTGACAGTAAAAGGTTTGAAAGGTGTAACAGGAGGAAACCCTCAAAGCAGTTGCACTATGAAACAATTATTCGGAGATGGTGGACAGTAAGATGGAAGAAAGAAAATATGAACGGAGGTACAGTAAAAGGAATGAAAGTAGTTGCAGCTAGGGGCCGAAAGGACGAGGCAAAGAACCGTCAGTAATGTCTATATTGCACAGAATGAGGTGCACTGACGGCACTAACCCCCATACGGGAGGAAGGACTTCGTGAAAAAAGGGCATTACTCGCTCGGAGGAAGTTTTTTCCGTAGTTAAAAATAGCCATAAACAACGTTGGAAATTTTGGCACATCTATAAAAGGAGATAAGTCAACGCTTGTGACTCGTCTTACAAGCCACAGAGTATAAAAAACATCATAAACAATACTAGAATCATATTATAAAAACGAATTTTTTAAATGAGTCACAAGCTGTGGTACAAAATCATATTCCATATTCCTACGGTCGAGGGACCGTAAAATATTCCGATATATATATAATTACGAGAGACAACGTTCCATCAGCTGTTGCCAGAACAAAGAATATATATAGCTGCAGCTTCGCATTATTATGGCGAGGAAGGGTTTCACTTTATATGGAGCAAATTAGGTCAATTATTTAAAAATTTCCATATAGTTTCTATCTATCTATCTATCTATCTATCTATATCTATATCTATATATATATATATATATATAAGATATATTAATATATATTTAACATTTATATATTACAAAAAAAGTTTTAAAAAATACTAAATATATATATATATATATAGATTTATTATATATATATATATATATATCATCTATATATATATATATATATATATATATATATATATATATAAGAAATATATATATATAACATTTATATATTTACAACAAAAGTTTTAAAAATAACTATTATATATATATATAATATATATATATATATATATATATATACAATATAGATATACACACACATATTATCAGAGGAACGATAGGGAAAGGCATCGTACTCAGGTACATTTGTTTTGCCGACGTTTCACGACTCATAGTCGCATCCTCAAGGCTCTAATTAAAGACAAACACACAACATTAAAACTACGCACTGCATAATTCATAAAAATTACGCAATATTAAAAAATTCAATGAACATCAGCATGTTAAACATTAAAAAATTTTGAATATCTTAAAACAGAAAAACACCAAGTGCTAAAATTATGTACAGTAAAGTTACATTAAAATTATTTTAAAAATTACAGGAAAAAACACACCAAAATTATGATAGTATGTGAAAAACGAAAAATGAAGAATAAATAAATAACACTAAAAGAGTACGGCTATTCGTACCTTATCCTCGCAAAGGACGGGCAGTGACTGAGAGAATTTTTAAAAATATATAAACAAGCACTCTAGGCGATGAACAACTGAACACACACACACACACACACATATATATATATAGATAGATGATAGATAGATAGATAGATAGATAGATAGATAGATAGATAGAGTGCTGTTAAAATTTATTATATGAAAATTTTTTTTAATATATACCCACTAAATATATACATACATATATAGTATATATTTCAAAAAAAAAATTTCACACAAATTTTTACAGCACAGTATGTACCACCCGATTGCATAAAAAAATCGGTAAATATTACTTCGTTAACTACTATACGTGACCTCTTTCTTGACGCTTGCCTATTCTTAGCTCTAGGCAATACAAACTAATTGCACTTTGTTTGGGCCCGCTTACCTTGACCCAATATCCATCCGAATATTGAAGGTTTTGTTGACCGAAGATTGAATCAATGTTGGATTAAAACATTAGTCTTTTCTCTCGCCAAAATTTCAATTATATCGAAACGAAACTTCAAAAGATCCAATTCTTCAACTACACTCTCTCTCTCTCTCTCTCTCTCTCTCTCTCTCTCTCTCTCTCTCTCTCTCAGCTGTATACACTTTCTTGACATTATTACATCATTTTTTTCTTCAGATTCTTTCTCCCTCCGTCTCATATAGTCTTAGATTTTTCATTTTTTGCCTTTTTCTCTCTATATCTTTCTCTCTCTTCTCCCATCATCCACGACAATTCCCCTCTCTTATCATTCAGCCACTTACCAGCTTAAGCTCACTTCACCCTCTCTCTCTCTCTCTCTCTCTCTCTCTCTCTCTCTCTCTCTCTCTCTCTCTCTCTCTTCACATCCTTTCCCAAATTCTCCTCAACCTTCGATTTTGTTCTTCTGAGTCGGCAGCAGCCAGGTCATTTTCCTTTTCTGAGGCTTCTACAGTCGACGCTGTCTTTCCTGGTCCCCTATTTCCAGACTGTCCCCTAAATCCCTGGAACAACATGGGTTCCCGTCGGCTTCCACACTCATCTAAGAGGAAAATAACAGAAAATAAAATTCAGAATTGCACTTGATAATATTCCCTCTCTACTACGGTTACTTTATGAAGAGCTGTCTTCTCCTCAAAATATTATTTTTCCCCCTTAGTCTGTTTGTATTGTGTTTTTACGTTGCATGGAACCAGCGGTTATTCAGCAACGGGACCAACGGCTTTACGTGACTTCCGAACCACGTCGAGATTGAACTTCTATCACCAGAAATACACATCTCTAATCCCTCAGTGGAATGCCCAAGAATCGAACTTGCGGCCACCGAGGTGGCAGGTTAAGACCATACTGAACACGTCACTGAGGCGAGATTTACCAAATTCCTCTTAATAGTTATCATAAACTTTCACCTCTTCCGGTATTTCTTTTTTTCTGTGACAACCAATTCTGAAAGCTGTCTTTGTTACTACATTTTCCGTTTCCGACTAAGTTCCTCGTTCGACGAGTGGGTAACGTGTTCGCCTACCGATTCGATACCCACAAGTTCGACTCCCCGCTCCGACAACGTGGAATCAGAGGAATTTGTTTCTGGTTATTAGAAATTCATTTCTAGATATTATGTGGTACGGATCCCACAATAATTTGTAGGTCCCGTTGCTAGGTAACCAACTGGTTCCTAGCCACGTAAAAATATCTAAACCTTCGGGCCAGCTCTAGGAGAGCTGTTAGTCAGCTCAGTGGTCTGGTTAAACTAAGATATACTTCCTTCCGTTTCCGACTAATCTCTCAGTCGGGGAAGATAAGAAACATGAATTTAGGTCAGTAATTGATCGAGTGAACTTAAGCTCCTGTCACAGATGCTGTTGGTAGCTTTTTAATAACTTAGCCTTCACTAATTTTTTTCTCAACATTTCTTATAAGAAGTTTTTAATTTGTTCGGTTTTTTCTTTCTTTCTGGGGGGGGGGGGGGGGGGGGGGGGGGGGGGGGGGGGGCCCGCCCGCCCTGTTGGCGGAACTAGCATATTCCTTTCGACATCTTGAGTATAACTTTTTTTTCATTTCAATTATTATTCTCTCCAATTCTATTAGCAGAGCTGTTCTCTCATTTACAGTAAACGGTGGTAAAAGAGAACCGGGCGGCTAGGAAGTCTCCTATTCCAGTCTAGCTATTGATTTAAGTCGAGAGAGAGAGAGAGAGAGAGAGAGAGAGAGAGAGAGAGAGAGAGAGAGAGAGAGAGAGAGAGAGAGAGAGAGAGGCATCACTTTTGTAAAATTAAGGAATTTAAACCCAGTCAACCGCAAGGCATCAAATGGCAGGGTTTTCCGAAAACGAAAATAATTATGAATGGTTTTTGGGAAAGTTTGAAAAATGACAGGGTGCGAGTCGTTATAACTTTCATAAAGAGTATATATATATATATATATATATATATATATATATCTATATAATATATATATATATATATATATATATATATATATATATATATATATATATAGTGTTTGTAGATCTATAAATCTTAAATGTTGTCATTATCTTTGAAGTGAATATGAGCATTACGGTTAATAAAATGAGAGAACACAAGGAATAGGTAATTTGTGGTATTCCTGTTCGGTAGCTGCTTCTTTACGATTCCCAAACCATGGAATTCTCCTCCTGCTTCCATTTTTTTTTCTTATTATTACACTCTCCCATCCTTTAGGAGACGGATTTGACTAAGCCCCAACCATTTGTTTTTGCATTTATTTATTTATTTTATTTTTTATTTATTTATTTATTAACTTATTTTGCGTTGATTCTCAACGACAGAAGTTGATGAGGTTATTTGGCTTCCCGTCTCAACAACCACTGAACCGAACAAATGAAAATTGCTGAATGAGATATCTTTAGAATTTCCTAACGTCTTGGCCTCTTCAGCATAAAAGCTTCACCTTCGAAATAATGAGATTGCGTGATACCTCGTCAACCGACTACAGAACCTACCAACGGTGTTAATTGCTAATATAAAGCACGCGTAAGCATAAAACTTGTATAGCAATTTTCCATAAACAAATCGTTTGCACGAAATTCCATTTATATTTACATCAGAAATACTGCAATCAACCACCTACAAATAACTTTATATCATCAGCTTTTAAACGCCATCCTCAATACTACTACGCAATTTCTCCCGTTACCAGGGTGCATTCACATTCCCGAAATATATTTGGAAGTAAAAATGAAAACTGATCATTAATATGCTGCGGCGGCTTGAAATCCCCTTCACAAAATCAGCAAACTTATTGGTAAACATCACTTCCACGGCCAGCGGTAAATCTCATAAGATATCACAGACACCACGAAAATATCAGGATACAAGTCTGACTACCTGAAATATTACAATTCCCAAACATTTAGCTTTTGAATTAAATGAGAGGCGAAATACATTTCGATGCACGCCAGAAGTGATTCATATTCTACATTTAACACAAGTCGTCATTCTCGAATAAAGTAATAGTTTCACAATGACCCACCGCACTTTGTGGAATTGCAGTTCTCGATTATTCAGTGTGATTGAAAGCAAACAAATAAAGCATAAGCCAAAAGTGGTCACAAATAACCGCAATACATAAAGGGAACTGCATCAATGGAGATATACATCCTGATAAGACAGATAACAAAAGACAGAACTTTTAATATCAATATATTCTTCAGATATAATTTCGAAGAGTACAGTATGGTCATTCGCGGATTACACCAATCTGTAACAATTTATTGCAGATATATATATATATATATATATATATATATATATAGATATATTATATATATATATATATATACATATATATACATATGTTGTATACTATATTTATATGTTTATATTATCATAATATATTGTATCATACTCTTTTCAAATAGAGTAATTTAATCGTCTTACAAAAATCGATAGAGGATTACATGAAAACTACATTTCAATTCGTATGTGCAACAGTATCACAATAAAAACACTTTGGGGCTTATATGAAGTTTCCATTATGTTTGAAAAAAGTTGCAAAATTCTTTAAAACCCCAGCAATATAAAGACTCCAAAACCTTATCCCAACATTAAAGCCAATTCTTACCACATGTATCAGATCTAACAACTTAACAAAAAGAAAAAAAAATCCTTCTTAATAGACGCTCTGAAACTTCATCTGAGAACATGAAACGGAGACCAAAAACCTCTAATACAAGATTAGATCCTCAGATGAGATATCCGAGGATCTTAAAATACACGGGGATCCACTTCGTTATCATAAATCAAATGCAGTATTCATACCTCGTAAAACTGGCCGCCATATTGGCAGAGGAGAAAAAGAAAAATGATGAACCAAAGTAATTTCGCAAGTTTTGCGAATCTTGGAATAAAAGAAGTGAGAGAAAAAAAATCTTATCTTAATGTCAATAGCGTATGTTTCTTCTACATCTTTCTTCCACAAAATATCAACTCTATACGTAAGCACACACATACGTATATACACATATATATTATATATATATATATATATATATATATATATATATATATATATATATGTGTGTGTGTGTGTGTGTATGTATATATGTATATATGTATATATATATATATACAGATATATATATATATATATATATATAATATATATATATATATATATATAGTATATGTGTGTGTGTGTATGTATATATGTATATATATGTATATTATATATATATATATATATATATATATATATTATATATTATAATATATATGTATGTATAACGAGGTAACCTACCAACACCCACTGAATAACCATGTCGCATGTTAACCCTACCGTCTCAATCTCTTCCGCCGTGAGGAGATTAGTGATTCTCTAAATCTTACATGGTGATAAATTCCTTTGCCTTTACCGCTAAGCTCTTCATTTTTTCCCCTGCACCACTTTTCACACACCTTCCACTTGATTAAATAAGGACTGAAATGCCGTCTTTCCTTTGCTCGTCTTTTCCATACTTTTCACAAGGCCTCGGATAGATAAGAACATCAGATTCTGGTGCCCACATTTAGACAAGCACACACACACGTCAGTAACAGCTATATAAATTCTAATAATTAAATCAGCAAACTTGAAGAAATCAATTCCACCTCCGAGTTCAAGTTTGCACAATCTGAAAGCATAATATGACCAACACCTATGCGCATAAAATGTGGGCACCTAAAAAAATATATATTCATGGATGCAGTAAAATGAAATGGCGGGGAAGAAAATCCCCTATGAATAATTTAATCAAGAACGATGTGGTGTCGTGCGGTTTCCTCTGTATGTATCTGAGTAAATATGCCAAGGGTGCTGCCTGAATCATAGTTACTTAAGCATAAATGCCTCAGACGATAACTAACCTCTGTACCCCGAAAGGATATCTGAACTTCAAGCAAGCAAATAATTATGAAGTAGAAGAAATGTTTAGAACGATGAATTATATATATAGTTGTTTCTATGAGGCACAATAGACAATTTTTCTTTATCTTTAAATTTCTAGCATTTCTTTTCCACTATCATACCTTTCCTAATATAAATATCCTTTTTTAAATCAATCACAGACTTTCCTTTCCTTCTATCAGTATCCTGTAAAGTAATCCAAGACTTACTTTCTAGCGTTAATCATTATCATATGATATGGCAGCATGTATCATTCCAATTCCAGACGAGAATTAGTTCTCTTCTATACGAGAAGCATTTCTAACCTAACTCTTATTCCTTGGCATACCTTTCAATTTAACTTTGCATTTTTACTGTTTATTGAAATAGCCAGTCTCTCTCTTTCTACTGGCCATAAATTCATTTAACCATCAATTTTTCTTTAACTTGAAAACATCAACTTTTCAATGTCACACACCCTCCAACCAAAACCGCTTTCCCTTTGAAATGATCATGATCAGACTTTCTCTTCCATGGAATATAATTTTCCTCTTCAACATTTTAAAGAAACGTTCAATTTATTCTCCCTCACTTTCCTAGACAATCATTTCCCTTTACACAATTTTTCATTGAACTAACATTTCCCAGCCACATCCACTTCTTCTTAGGTATCAGTACCCAATCTGCAACTAGCTGTAGTTTTTGAGACAAAGATCCAGTTCCGACGAATCGCGAAACCGGAGAGCAGATGTCCAACTACTTGGCATCATCCCCCTGGGATGAGAGTGCGTGGTATGGGTGAAACGCTCAACGGACCTGGCCGTCTGCTCTATATTTAGAATCTCGGGGGTAGAAATATTCAAGGATTGTGCGATTTTTCACTGGCGATTTCTCCAAAAGGAATGACCCACTAGAATATTCAACCACTATCCACAATTTTTTGTCAGTCGACGCTAATCCACGGCTTCAATGAATTCTAACTGTAGCTTTACTCGTATATATTTACCCAGCATTCTATTCGATTCGCTGTTCAATAGTAGGGACAGATGAAAATGATCTTATCACTCATTTGTATTAGACACTGGACTTATTTTAGCTGCACTAAAGCAAAGGGAAACACTCCCAAGGTCGAATTGCATACCAGCTTGCAGAAAACAATCCTCTCTCTTCCTATACTGTTAAACATTCAAACTCTGCACACCAATACATTCTCTTTTTACTCACACTATAAAACCTCTCCTTTTTCAAAAGGCTTTCGTTCGTTCTTTTTTCTTTTACGTCTAACTCAATACACTCCTTTCCTGAAACAGTTTTTCCATTCTCTCCCTCTCGCTTGATCTACTCGATGCGACCGATCTACACTGATCCTTCTCCCTGACAACAACAAGTGGGAAAATTCCATGACACAGTTCTCTCTCTCTCTCTCTCTCTCTCTCTCTCTCTCTCTCTCTCTCTTCCGAGAAACTCAATTTCGATATTGGTATATTTCAATCGCCTTTGCGGAAAATGATTTTCTTACCTTTAAAAAATAGTTTACCTAGAACTGAAACTTACAGGTTTTACCTTTTTCAATGAGGCATAAAGGTATACAATGATGTATTCTGATTTAACTATTAATTCTTTTTTTTATGCAATTCATAATGTCATTTCACCTCCAATTAGTAGATCCAAATGTTGCGTAGAGAATGAGATAAAGAAAAAAATATTTACCTACTTTATTCTACAGAATTCTCTTCACACCCCTAAAAGCTGTTTCTATCCCAATTTGTCACGTCTAACATTAGAAACAGCTCTCATTCCATGAAATATGTCTAACCTATTATTTCTTTTAAGTTAAATATAAACATTACTGTTAAACGATATTCAATCTCAATTTTTTTTCTCAAAAAAAAAAAAAAAAAAAAAAAAAAAAAAAAAAAAAAAAAAACAAAAAAAAAAAAAAAAAAAAAAAAAAAAAAAAAAAAAAAAAAAAAATCTCTGACTATCTGCCAGCTAGGACAAAACCACATATACCTATATTCATTACATTCCTGACCTAAAACAGGATTCTCTCTGGGTTATCTTTACTGACCCCAATAATTTCATTACGATTTCCAGCGTTGAGAAAACTTAGCGTACTGGGCGTTCTATATTACAAATCTAAGAAAATATACGTGGGATTCAATAATGAAAAGGGAAAAATTCTTGCCAATGGATAAGGGAGCAGACAATGAAGAGAGAAAGGTTCTTGCCAAGGAATAAGAGAGCCACCTCAACAACATTGTTGCTGGCTCCGTATTTCCCTTGAAAGTCTGTGAGTAAGGAGGAAATATGTTATTATTATTATTACTCCATTACAAGAAACCTATTCGCATGGAACAAGCACACAGGGGCCATTGACTCGAAATTCAAGCTTATAAAGATTGTTGGTTTCAACCTCCCGCCGCAGACCCCACACTGCAGCAGTAACTGATCATGATAAAGAGCCAGTGATTTTTCGTTGCGCTGGGGGAGACGTGAACCCCCGACATCTAAGTGGCATGCCATGACACTAACCACTATACCAGCGGACAAGCATTCTAGCCGGAATATTGTCAAGAATAAAATGTTTCTTGGCAGCTTTCATCAGGAATAGAAACTGGATCTTGATAGTCCAGCACCAAGAAAAAACCTATTCTCCAGAGAATTTCTGGTATTTCGAATTAATTCTATAAGACATTAGACATGTTTACTAAAAGGTAACACCAAATATTATGACGTATTTCATACTGAGTATTTATAATCAATATGTAACTGAAAGAGTGCTAATTAAGGATATTATGTGTATCTGATATGCAATAATTGGAATGCAATTTGTATAGTAAGCGATAATAATAAAAAACATATCACTTCTAAACAACCTTGCCTATGAACAAACATTCACCAGCAACATCATCTATCTCATAGTAAGATATTATAAAACAGTGGAACGCACACTAAAATGCAATGGAACCCGCGGGATGTCAGACTATTCTCCACTCAACAACTGACTGCAACAATCACTGCCACGGTCTCCGTGACTGACATGTGTCAATCTGGTCAGCGTAACTTCTTCGAGTTCTGCTATCTTTACAAATGTAATATGTAAGCAACTTCCGAGTTGAAATACAGCTTACTCTGCTATGTGCTTTTGGTTATGTTGAAAACAGTATAAACAAAAGCATTCTGCCAATCAGGTAGGGCATACGTTTCACAACAACAACTATAGCAGATTCACATCACCCGTGCATTTGATGTCTAGGCCCGTCCCTTACGGCGCTCCTGATTGGCTGTTGATAAGCCAGTCACAGGGCTGGACACTCACTCTCTCGAGAGAGTTCACACAGGCAGGATGTACGTTCCACTTCTGAAGAATACGTCTTTCAAAAGTATCCCTCAGGAGAGATGGAGAATACATCCTGCCTAGGTGAACTCGAGAGACTGAGAGTTTCCAACCCTGTGACTGGCTTATTAGCAGCCAATCAGGAGCGTCGTAAGGGACTGGGCTAGACATCAAATGCACGGGTGATGTGAATCTACTAAAGGTTCTATATTACCATAGACCAATGACGTACCTGGAGAATTATGCATATGCTTCTCACTCACGATCTGAATATTTTGAGCGTCAAAAAATAATCATCGTTTTGAAAATAACTAAAGAATGAGATACAACACAACTATTAGTGGAGGGAGGCAGTGAAAAAGGGGCGAGAGAGACAGGCGATATGGCTCCCTTCCCAGACTCAGGTCCTGCGACTATTTATCATCCTGTAAAGACCTTGCGCGGTCTACAGCTGCTGCAAAAGAATTCCTTCACTTATTCAGCTTCCTTCGTTTATTTAATGCGCTGTATCAATTTCTGGCTTTTACACCTGAGACCCATTTCATCATGATTATAAGGTGCGTTTTAGAGAGAGAGAGAGAGAGAGAGAGAGAGAGAGAGAGAGAGAGAGAGAGAGAGAGAGAGAGAGAGAGAGAGAGAGAGAGAGAGAGAATTTACGTCCGACATACATTTGAGGGTTACTACCATTTGAGGTAAAATCGTGATCAGATGAAGAAAAAAAACGACATACATTTAAAGGTTACTACCATTTGTGGTAAAATCGTGATTAGATTTAAAAAAAAAATTACTTAAAAACAATAAAATTCTATCCCGTATTTATAAAGATTTCGCTTTGCCTATGATTAATGAATAAACAAAAATTGAGAATACTGAAGAACAAACAGCTATGATCTATTAAACCCCCCCCCCTCAAAAAAAAAAACAAGAATCTCCTTCCGACAAATACCAAGGCGCTATGGGGTCGGTTGCCTTGTTTCGTCTTCTCCAACTATTCCTACCGAAAGATCTTCTTGTGCAAAACCCTCCTTCACTATATCCTCCCTCATTTTACCACGCCATCTAACAACAGCAAAAATGAACATTCATGACCAGACATGAATAAAAACCGTTTCAGGGTAAACAGTCATGAATAAATAACAGTATAAAATATGAACAAGCTCCACAGCTAAGAAATAAAGACAGTACATTACAAAATAGTAAACTAACGATCAGTAACATTTACTTTGATAAGTAAAATATCTAAGCATAATCAGTAAACCATTCCGCAAAAACAAGACACAAAACAGATAAAGTGTCATGTATCTTACAACTACATGCATATAAGAGAGAGAGAGAGAGAAAGCAGACGCCACCAGAACACAAGTGTCTTAGGTATCTATAGGGCAGACCGCGCACCTAGCAATCGAAGGGGTAAGGAGGAGCACCTTCAGTTACAAATAAAATTCGAACTTAAATTCTTAAATTAAATATGAACGAAACGGACTACCTATATAGCTCGATAAAGGCGAGAGTGAGCGTATTTGAGTTGATAGCTTCATTTTAATATTTGAATAATATATACATACACACACACACATAAATATATATATATATATATATACTATATATACACACACAAATTACGAATAGAGTTAAACTATCCTTTATAAAGGACCCAATCAAGCAATATATCTATATTATATATATATATATATATATATGATATATATATAATATAATATATATACATACATATATATATACACATACCATATATATATACACATATATACACATACATACATACATATAATATATATATATATATATATATTATATATATATATAATATTAATAATAATATAGAGAAAAATACCTGTGCGTTACACGCCCGCAGAGTCTGGGGATAAGAGGAGGGAGGCGGTCCCATTAAACACTGCACCAATGGCAGCAGTACGTTCGGTTTAGTGTCGCTCAATACAAGTCGTTCAAAAAGACAAGCTGCTAATCCCCTCCTGAATGACGCTTGAAGCATGGTGGACAGTTCACAGAGAGAGAGAGAGAGAGAGAGAGAGAGAGAGAGAGAGAGAGAGAGAGAGAGAGAGTAATTTATTACTTCAAATTTATACTGTGCTCTTGGCAGGAACAGTTTGTACTCAGACCAGCTTACTGAACATTAAGGCGTGCTTGGATGTGGTACATAATTTATTTTTCATTTACATGAGAGAGAGAGAGAGAGAGAGAGAGAGAGAGAGAGAGAGAGAGAGAGAGAGAGAGAGAGAGAATTACAATTAAATTGCGCTCAGATAAGAGCATATGTACTTAGACCAGCTGACTGATAGCTGAGTTGAGCCCGGATGCGCACAATTTGATTGAGGTTTACACTGGAGAGAGAGAGAGAGAGAGAGAGAGAGAGAGAGAGAGAGAGAGAGAGAGAGGGGGGGGGTTGGGGGGTTGGAACGACTTTCTCGTATTAAACCCTTGCAAAAAGACCACCCTTTTGTACAGCAATGTATTTTCCACTCAAAAAAAGCTATAACCCAGCCAAAATTTCATCTAAAGTAGCAGAGATGCATTTTGACCACAAAGACATGGATACATGACCTTATACACAATGCATTGCTTTGCAGATAATTAAACGAGGTCACATCTGTTTTTATTCTTACTTATCTAGTTACCTGACCTTGTATTCAACAGCACAATTGTAAGACCCCTTGACCTAAGGCATACTATTTTTGTCCCAAATAATTTTCCACCGAAAAATTACCTACTGCAGTTGCCTTGAAAATGGTTAAATACCGCAGCAAAAAAGCACGATAAATTAGTGGCTAAGACGAGACTTCCAGGGGGAGAGAGAAAGAGAGAAAAAACTACCATCACGACTGGAAAATTTTCTTTCTAGTGCAGGATCACGGTGTGTGTGTGTGTGTGTGTGTTTCATGCCCTAATAGCCACAGGCCCAATCCGGATAACCAGCCTTGAAAGACTGTAGCGAACTTAACAGGTAGCAAAGCAATTTCTTAGGTACAAATTATGTACTGACCCATTTCTCGAGTATAAATTATGCATATTTCATGAATGTGCATAAAAAACAGATGGAAAAACTATTTCGTGAATTAAGAGAGCGATAAATCTCAGATATCCCTAATTCTACATTATCCCTTCATAATAGCCCATAAATTTCAAAATTCATCCAGTATGACGAGGGTCGAGGTTCTAGCAACTATAAATCACTTTGGTTAATAAGAGTGAAATGAGTGACACCGAGTTCAGTGATTGTGGGAATGCACAGCCGAAAGTCCAATAACCATAACTCAATGATAAACCTGGAATTCTGGCGATTTGCGGTACGATTAACACGAATTCTGATACAATCGCCGCAGTCTAAATCATTCCTCTGTAATATATAAAAAACAGGAATTTTCAATTTACTCGGCTCGAAATATTATCATTACCATCATCATGTAGAGACATAGCAAGATATGAAAAGCTTTAAAACTTAATGTCACTGCGGCAGCTATTGTATTTGTTGAATTAATTACAGAAATTTAAGAGAGGGTCTATCAAATCATTATAATCATTATTATAATCAATTATTCCTTGTACGCAATTAAATGGCACAAAGTCATTTTGCAGAATAGAATGCCTGATGTGAGAATCAAAAAATCAATTAAAACGATTTGCTATAAAATAAATGAGAAAATTACATAACAAAATCAACTATTATACAATTAAATATACCCTAATAGAAAAAATAATTTTAGGCGGAAGGTATGGGTTCTGCAGAAGCATTTCTGAATCTCTTAAAAAAATGACCTCTTATAAAACAGAAACAGCATTTTTCATTCGATTAAGAACACCACCTTTCCTCCAATCTTTAACCATTTTGACGACCCAGTTGGCACTGTAAACTAGTCTGTGATGTAAATTGGGATTTCTTTTAAATACAGGAAGATTCTAAAATCAGGAACATACGAGAAAATTGCGAATTTTGTGATGAAAAATAGTTATGATCAATTTAACCGATTCTCACTTTCATAATCACCAAAGCGAAGCCTTAGCCTATCTCTTCCTGGGAAATGGAAGGCAAAGAGACGGGAACTGGAATTCCAGCAACTCATGAGAGCATAATTGGAAAAGGCAGTTGACAAAGAGACGGAAAGAAGGAAGTAAAATTAAAATGTTAAAGGTAAATAAAAGAAAAAGTTTTACCAAACTTTAACAATGGTGTAGTAAACATACTCATAAACAGCGAATGACTTAACATTGGTAAACGCTTTTGTAGAGGAGTAGAAAAAAAAATCTGTTATGTATTCGCCTCGGTTGGTTGGTAATGTTCGGGGGTCTACGCCAAGGTTCCGAATCCCTTTCACGCCTTCCAGCAAAGATTCGTGCTGGCCTAGGGCTGGATTATCTAAAGCTCACCAACCCGGGCGCAGATCTCTAGCGATCATTCCCACCGTGAACCATCAACGTATACAAATTACGGTTAATGACTCTATCACTGGCCTCTGTATCATGGGCAGTTACTGCTGCAGTGGGGTCTGCGGTGGGAGGTTGAAACCAACATTCTTTGGAAGCTTGAATTTCAAGTCAATGGCCCTCTTGGTGTGCTTGTTCCATGTGAATGGGTTTTATATAATAATAATAATAATAATAATAATAATAATAATAATAATAATAATAATAATAATAATGTCACACACGAGGTATTGTATAGTCATTCAAACTGCTACCGTGCTATATTGAATAAATAATTGGTAGTGTCACAACGAGAAAGTTTTCTGGTATATTTTAGCAGCCTGTGACCAAACTTTGCATCAAGTAACCAACGCTGACGTCAATAATGAAGTCATAAAACTCCTTGGTTCTAAGACTCCACTTTCAAGAAAACGCGAGACTTACATTTTGCTCTTATATCTAAAACAGTCAAACTGGTGCAAACCTGGGCGGCAGGATACTAAAGGATGCCACAAACCACGTCATGTGAAACCGCCTTAAGTTAGAAATAAGTAAGAAGAAGAAGAAGAAAAAAAAAAAGAAAAAAAAAGACATGACTTCTAGGGTCATGTCACGACGCAGAGACAAGATAACATGATAAGGGACACGCCCATCCACGCTAGGAACCAACTGCAGCAGCTCCGCCTCAATCCTACATACCTGAGCAGGTAAAAGAAGAAGAAAAAGTGGGAGAAGTAGATGGGGGGGAGGCCTCGGAATGTGAACTGACGATGCAGAGAGAGAGAGAGAGAGAGAGAGAGAGAGAGAGAGAGAGAGAGAGAGAGAGAGCACCATCGATTTCTGCGGCCAATGGACAGGGCTGCAGAAAACTCAAAACAATGACGTATGCCATCTGACGTAGGAATGCGCCAAGTCAAAACTTTAGTCAAGTTTATCCCTAACCTACATACGTATAAACAAAGTTTATAAGCAAATGGAGTCCCTCTTGTTTTTATTTTCACATTCATATCTTTATACGTTACTATAAAACTAACTGGAAGTCCTCTAATTACCAAGAGAATATATAAAAAACCATACACTAAACAATATATGGAAATATAACAGATGGTACTACACGATAATAACAATGAAATACCACCAAAAAAAATGTAACCACCATAAATTTTTGCCTATAATTTTAATGACGAAACTATTAGCGCGGCAATACAGAAAGCCAATATACATCATAAATACACACGAGAACCGCGCGCGCGACACACACACACACACACACACACACACACACACACACACACACACACACACACACACATATATATATATAATATATATTCTATATATATATATATATATATATACGTAAATACACAAACATTTACACGAATAAGGAATAAGTAAGTACTCCCAGGAAAAAACCCTCCAAACAAACACGCCGTACATGAAAGGCCACGAATTCTGCAATGCAAATATATACTTTCAATAAAGAGAGTACGTGCTTGCATGCATTCTGGAGGGAGGTCGCATTCTGAAATGTATTTTGGGAGAATGGAACAACAGTTCTCTCTCTCTCTCTCTCTCTCCTCCCACGTCCTTCCCTTTACACACTTACAATATGAGTGTTCTGGTCCAGGGAGGGAAGCGTCTCTCTGGTGCTCTTTGTTTCTTCAATACACCTTCCAAGAAATAAAGTTTCAGGAACTTCCATTCTCGGAAAGGAAACCTCTATATGAGAAAGGTTTATTCCCGTGTGTGTACAGAAAGTCAAGACTGATTTTAGACAAAACCTTCGTCCTAATTACTGGGGACTTCGAATTCGAGTGAACGTATGAAAGATATAATATTTCATGCATCACTTTCTTAGTTTCTGGGATATGACAATACAAAATAAAGAAATTCATACACAACAACAGTTCCACTGATTTTAAACAAAACCTTCGTCGTAATTACACAGGCCTTCGAATTCGAGCGAACGAAATGAAAATATAACCTTTTATGCATCATTTCCATTTAGTTTCTTGAAAACCTCCAATAATAAAAGACTAGGATAACGCAATATATGTATATATATATATATATATATATATATATATATTAATATATATTATATATATATTATATATATATATATATGAAAATTCATTCACAATAACAATTCAACTTATTTAAAACAAAAATTACACAAATTATTTTAAACAAAATTAATGAGGCCTTCGAACGTATAATAGAAATAATATTTAACTTCCTATAGTTTTCTTAAAATCTCTGAGAAAAGCCTGTTAGGATAAGACACTAAAATATATATAAAGAAATTCACACACATTCATGAGAATTCAATTGTAAAAAGTAATGGCAATTCAGAATAGGAAAAACTACGGCACCTTTTCACTCTGAATACGAATTTCTTTGGAAATTTTGAAATATCTGATCATGTTGATATATATAATACATACTGACATGATTCATTAGCCAATGTTATATATAATAAAAGCATTTCACATTTCTCAAAAATTAGACATTTCTCTCTATCTCTCTCCTCTCTCTCTCTCTCTCTCTCTCTCTCTCTCTCTCTCTCTCTCTCTATATATATATATATTAATATATATATATATATATATATATATATCAGATTAAAACAACTCCAGACCTTCGATCCAACAAAATCATGAAAATGACTAAAGAAGCACAAAAGAATTCGTCCACCACAGAACACGGAGGAAGGATCACTGAAACAAAATGGAAAAAGCTACTTGAATAGAAAATCAGTGCTTCGACATTCGCAGTAACTCTAAAATTGTCATAATCACGCCCAGTGCAAATTCAGCCTTTCGAATTACCATAAATATTGGGGACGCGTCACTTTCGATAACCACTGACAAGCGACATCTCGTCGATCAGCAGCCCCATTCATTTATGCACAATGACAAAAGTCATTAAAAATGGGTCACGTGGAGAGGGGAAGCGGGGATCATTCAAGAGGGGGTATGACAGAGTAGAATTCCTGGGGAAGAGTGCGTTGGAATGTTATGGGGAGGGAGAGGAGAAATTGAGAAGGTGAGTGTGTGTGTGTGTGTGTGTGTGGGGGGGGGGGGGGGGGGGGAGCATCGGTAGTAAACTGTTTATGTTATTGGGAAGGGAAAGGATAAATTGTTCGTGGAGAGAGAGAGAGAGAGAGATGATATTGGGAAGGGAGATTAGTTTTTGTGAAGATACTAGAGTGAAGTGTAATGAGAGAGAGAGAGAGAGAGAGATGATATTGAGAATAATGTAATGTAGAGAGAGAGAGAGAGAGAGAGAGGAGGAGAGAGAGGAGAGAGAGAGAGAGAGAGAATGATATTGGGAAGGGAAAGGTTCATTTTTTTCGTTGTAGTAGGGTGAAGTGTAACTTTTGAGAGAGAGAGAGAGAGAGAGAGAGAGAGAGAGAGAGAGACCTTACCTTACAGACCTTACATCTTGTTCGGGTTGCCCCAGGTCCCTCAGTGTGAGGAAACTACTAATGTCTACCAGAGTTTTGCTTAGTACATCTTCCGGTATATTTTGCATCTTCCAATCTTGGATGGTCTGGGATGCAGTTTAGATATTTGTCGAGCTTATTCTTAAACACATCTACGCTCACTCCTGATATATTCCTCAGATGAGCTGGCAACGCATTGAATAGACGCTGCATTATCGATGCTGGTGCGTAGTGGATTAATGTCCTGTGTGCTTTCCTCTCTTTTTTCCTGGTATAGTTTTGGGCACTATTAATCTACCTCTGCTTGCTCTTTCTGATATTTTTAGTTCCATGATATTTTCTGCTATTTCCTTCTATCTGTTTCCATGCCTGAATTATCATGTAGCGTTCTCTTCTCCTTTTCTAGACTATATAATTTTAAGAATTGTAGTCTTTCCCAGTAGTCTAGGTCCTTAACTTCTTCTATTCTAGCTGTAAAGGACCTTTGTACACTCTCTATTTGTGCAATATCCTTTTGATAGTGTGGGTACCATATCATATTGCAATATTCAAGTGGACTACGAACATATGTTTTATAAAGCATAATCATGTGTTCAGCTTTTTCTTGTTTTGAAGTGCCGTAACAACATTCCCATTTTTGCTTTACATTTTGCCAACAGAGTTGCTATTTGATTCATTGCATAACATGTTCCTATTCATTATCACACCAAGGTCTTTAACTGCTTCCTTATTTGTGATGGTCTCATTATTAGGTCCCTTATATGCATATAGCTTTCTTTCTCTGTCTCCATAATTTATTGATTCAAATTTATCAGAGTTAAATACCATCCTATTTACCTCTGCCCAATCATATACTTTGTTAAGGTCTCTTTGTAGAGCGTTCCTATCTTCATCACAAGTAATTTCTCTACTTATTCTTGTGTCATCTGCGAAACTACTCACTACCGAATCCTTAACATTATTGTCTATGTCTTCAATCATAATAACAAACAGTATTGCAGCTAACACCGTACCTTGCGGCACACCGGATATTACCTTGGCTTCATCCGATTTCTCGTCGTTTGCAATAACTATCTGTTTTCTGTTGTGTAAAAATTCTTTTAAACCATCTTCCTACTTTATCCACGATATTTGTGTTTTCTAATTTTCTTCGCTAATATATTATGGTCTACTTTATCAAAAGCTTTTGCAAAGTCTAAATAAACCACATCTGTTTCATTTCCGCTTTTCATATTTTTGAATATGTTTTCACGGTGGACTAACAGTTGGGTTTGTACTTTTTCCGGGTACGAAACCATGTTGTCCTTTATTAAACAAATTACTTTTTTATTAAATGTTCATAATATTTTTCTTCATTACCCTTTCATACACTTTCATAATATGTGATGTTAGACTCACAGGCCTATAATTACTTGCCTCTAGTCTGATCCACTTTTGAAAGTAGGGGTAATATATGCTAATTTGTGCTCATCATATATCTTGCCTGTATCTACACTTTGTCTTAATAATATTGCAAGTGGCTTTGCGATAGAATGAACTACTTTCTTTAACAAAATAGCAGGAATTCCATCAGGCCCTGCAGCAGCTCCATTTTTAATTTCATTAATAGCCTGCACAATATCAGCTTCATTAATATCTATGTCAGCTAAATATTCACTATTTCTTTTCATCCCTTACTTCTATATCATTATCTTCATTATCTATTCTAGGGGTGAATGATATTGGGAAGGGAAAGATTCATTTTTTCGTGAAGATAGTAGGGTGAAGTGTAACTTTTGAGAGAGAGAGAGAGAGAGAGGAGAGAGAGAGAGAGAGAGAGAGGCGCACGCAAACAGAATTTTACTGGGGGCAGCGCCAAAGAGGGGTATTAATGGGTAGCAGTAATGGGAAAGAGTTGCTTAAAACTGAATAATTGGCTGATTTAAGATTTAAATCAGATACAACAACAGCCATAGTAATCGTATCCGGAATTAACTAATCAAATGAGGGAAAGGGGAGGGTGTCATTCTAACGGGAAGGCTTTCACCCAACTCATTCGCATCAGCAACAACCAAATGCCTGACAGGCGTCAAAAGCCTTGATATCAAATCAGACAAAAGGGTTTGGAACTAAGTCAGTCAGTGACTGATGACATTTATCTCTAGAAAGTTTCGAAATCTAAACTGCAAAATATTACTTACTTTTATTTTCTGAAAAAAGAACAAAAAATTTACTTAAAGATATGAAAGAATCATTTCGGTTATGACTTCCAAATTCAACCAGTGATTTTTTTTTTGAGAGAGAGACAGATTACCACAGGAATGAAAAAAAGAGGGGGGAGGGGAGAGGATTCGCCTTCCAGATTATTGAATAAAAAAAGGGTTTTCGACTTCAACTTCCATGAAAAAAGTTTGACTCTCCCTTTCCCTAGGAAAAGGCCAAAACCTCAGGGAGGCGGTATGGAGGGAGGGAATAGAAGGGGGAAGAAGGGGGGGAGGGGGAGTATGAGCTCCCTGTCCCTCTCAAACCGCAGCGGCTCCAAATAAATGCTGACGATTTCACCCAAGTTCCCCAAATAGTCTGGAGAGGGTTAATTCAATCAATTAACTTATTGGCTGTTAAGCGCAAGGACTCGTTCAGGTTAATCAGTGCAGTGACATTGAAGTCCTGATATCTCATCGGCTTAAAAGCCTCAAAAGATTCCGCCAAGGCTTGGGGGGGAGGGGGGGGGCGAGAGAAAGGAAAAAGTTGTCGTTCTGAGTGACTGGACTCTGTGAAGATGTTGAATCTCTCTCTCTCTCTCTCTCTCTCTCTCTCTCTCTCTCTCTCTCTCTCTCTCATGTAATATCAGGAAATTAAAATCCATCAACGCATTTAAAAGTGCGAAAACAATGACTTTCCTAACTGGTACTATGGCTACAGTTATCATTATCACAATCATCAACGACAATATAATTACTCTTATGTACAGCAACTCTGACAAATAACAATGGCTACAAAACCGGTACGTAGAACTACGACTTTTTAAGTATATAAAAAAGCACAACAAACTTCATTATTAAAGAAAATGATAATCAAAACTCCTTCTCAGCCTAATCCTTAGTCTGGGTCGCTGTTTCTAATGAGTCTCTTCCAGGTGGCTCCATCTTGTGTCCTGCCTTCGTCTACTCTTTTTGCCTCTCATGTCATTCCGAGTGCAGTCACTCCGTTTTCTCTTAGGCGCAACTCTCCTTCATGTCCCCAATAATCTCCCCTGCTCATAACCCTTGACTCTTAGGCTTTCTTGGAGACTATTATAATGATCATAACAGAACAGACAAAAAATCAATAAATAAATATAAAAACAACAAGAGCCAACGCATAGCAACTTCGGATGTTTGCCCAATCTCTCATCTAGCCAGTTTCCGATGAGCAATCAAAAGTAAAAATGTAGATAAGACTGTTGACCCACCACTACTAATAGTACCAGTACTAAAGCCTTATTTCCCGATCGTTATTACACCAACTACATACTACGAGCACTTGAAATAACATACGTCATTGAACCTTACATACGTATGTGTATATATATATATTATATTATATATATATATATATATATATATATATATATATATAAATACATACATACATAAACACACAAACGTATTACAGAGAATGCTCTCTTATCTTAAGAATTTCTGAATGAAACAGGAACAAACAATGACAATATAAACAGTGACCAGAACAGAAACAAAAGCAGTTCCATTTATAATAATAATAATAATAAAAAAACAATAGCAGTACCGACTTTGGCATTCTGTCGCTCTTCCGCCTCGACAGAAGATGAACAAATAAATGCAGACGATTCCCCAGCAAGTAATGACTGTATCCTCAGGAGAACTCTAAAAACAAAGGCAACGGTCGGTCAGGCAACTTTTGTGGCAGATCGAGATAATGAAGACAATGGGAGTGATGGTCGAAAAGAGATGTGACAATACGCCAAATAAAGCCGAGACACAAACAGAAACACCAACGTGCACGCGGCACACACACATAAATATTACATATATAATACATAACCTCAGCGGAAAAAATAAGAGAATGGGAGTACGTCCATACTTTACATACTGGATCGTGAATGAATCCACTGTGCAGAATATTTCCACAACTTTGAGCACTACATATGCCATCACAGAAAGCTCATCGGTAGCCCTTCAAAACGTCTTTCACATACACAATGGGTCTTTCACTTGTTGGTGTAAATTGTTTGCATAACGAGTAAGGAAGGAAAGAGGACAACTACAGAAGCCATAACCGATAACGGGATTCGACATTTGCATCACTACCCAAGGAGCATACACACAAATCCGTCTAAAGCCAGAGAGAATGACCACGATTACATCAAGAGCTAGAGAGAATATAGCTAACCGAAAATCTATCGAGACCGGCTAGCATATATCCATACATACAGAGAAATTTCAATATGGGATGCCGCCAGGTCATAAGAGACGATATCCAAATATCAATTACGCCAGACTGACTACCATACGAATCATATTAATAGATAAAACATGGCGCATAAGCTGCGCATATTTTCACAAGTCACATCTGTAATTGTGTGTGTATGTATGTATGTGCATAATATGTATATTTTTACAAGCCACACCTGTAATACATCCTATGTGCGTGATATCCATGGTATTGAATGTATGTATGTTGTAATACATATATGTGCGTGCATGTATGCATGTATGTATGTGTATACATATACACACACATATAATATATATATATATATATATATATATATATATATATATATATACACATATATATCACACAAAACTACAGTAAATTACCTCCCTAATGACATGTATGTTCTAATATGTTGTTCACGAATAATATTTCGTATTTAAAGAATGGTTAATTTCTTTTATGATACTGCAATGAAAACTTGTACCGATATATTTCTTTGATCTCTCTGGGGAATTTAGTTTTCAAACTGGGCTATATATTTTGGTGTTGTTTTAAAGCTTAATAACGTTAATCTACTGCAGTACATAAAAAAAATGCAAATCAACATCAAATTAAATGTCCAAATGATGTGCTGAAATTAATCAAACCAAACATTGCAAAGGAATGTCACGCAAATTTCGCCTGAATTGAAAGTGTTCGAGAGACAAAGTATTTTCCATGAGGTTAAACTAGTATGATATACGGCCTTTCCTATGATATGCATAGTTTCCTATTACATTCCGTAATTTTTCCTTTTCAAATGAATATCATACTCTTTGGAAGTCTGAATTTCCAGTTAATGGTCCCTAAAACCTTGTTCCATGCGAATCGAGTTCATCTTCTAAATAATAATAATAATAATAATAATAATAATAATAATAATAATAATAATAATAATTAGGCCAGCCACTTGGCAGTAAGGGACTTAGTCTTTGAGAGCATGGTATTATGAATAATTTCCCAGTCAAAATGTAGTCAAATCTCGACAATAAACTTTCGAAAGCCTGTTGTGTTCTCAATATCAATCTAAAAACGTTAAGCTTAGAATTATTATTATTCATATTATATACAATATTCCCGTAAACGCGAGACAATCTGAAAAACCAACAGACGCACAAAAGAAAGGACACAACACACACACTGACAAACGGAGAAGAAAAACTATAGTCCCCGCCTCTGCCGTTAGAGGAATAATAACAATAATAATAACAGTACAAAATATCCGTCCTTCCCGAGAGTAATCAAGTTAACCAAGAATAAAATCATCATCCGCTGTCGTCAAAAGTACGACATGAATAAATTTCCATCTACATTCATTAGCAGGAAGGACGACAAACACTTTCTTAAAAAGAGCCAGGAAATCTCATACAATATTCCGTTACCCTCCATTCACCAACACCCTCTATCCCATCCCCCCCCCACCTCCCCAACACCACACCTTTCCCACCCTCCGCCAGAACCGCCCTCCTTCCCACTCAGATCTACGCTTACTAGTGTTGCCATGGCAACGCAATGATTAAAATAAGGTGGAGCTCCCTTGTGCTGGTGGCTGTGAGAGAGAAAATAGGGGGAGAGGAAATTATGGTGCCACCCGTAAAAAACAGAACTAGGGAAAATAGATAAATTAAGACGCAAGTTGATCCACTTACAAACTTTTGGTAATAATGTTCCATTGAAGTGAAAATGAGTTTTAAGGAAAAAATATCACGCAGTATTAAAATCTAAATGGACATTACACACAGACACACACAGATTATAGATATATATATATTATCTATATAGATATATATTATATATATAATAATATATAATATATATATATGTGTGTGTGTGTGTGTGTGTGTGTGTGTGTGTGTGTGTGTGTGTGTGTGTGTGAAAATGAAAAAGTTTAGTCAAAATACTAGTGTGTTCCAAGGATGAAAATAATATGTCGCTACCAATTCACACGAAAGATTGCAATGTTAAAAAACGGAAAGAAACACACAGAAGTCTCTTCATTTCTCACAAAATAGCGATGAAAATGTAACCACTAAATTCCACTGGACAAGAAGGAAACTATGCCTAGTCGGCGAGAATTTCAATTGACCAATTCGACGGAAGCTCCCCAAGGATACTCTTTTGGTAATGTGTATATCTATCCACGTATGCTCTCGCACATTTTTTTATTTGGAGAGAGAGAGAGAGAGAGAGAGAGAGAGAGAGAGAGAGAGAGAGAGAGAGAGAGAGAGAGAATTTCACTCATCTCTCTCCAAAAAGAACTTTCAAGATATTCCTTAATTTCTTTCCAAACAGTCGTTTCTTATTACAGGGAATTAACTAAAAATAAAGAAAAACGTACTATCTACGCATCGTAACTTCCTTTATAAAGAGCATAACACATCACTTCATACTTAAAGAGACTATTTTTTATTTTTCATTTGGTTATTTTGCATCCCGGCCACTTTCCCACTCATCTGCAATACCGAACGATCTTCTTGGATTCCAAAGACTCGTCCTAAAATAATCTGTTTAATTCTTTTCTTGCAATAGAGGAGAGAGAGAGAGAGAGAGAGAGAGAGAGAGAGAAAAAAGATCGTGCTTTCTCCCCGACGGCGTTCCAAAATCTTGGTAATAATCGGTTTGCTTATTCCAACAGGAAAAATATGGCTTGCATGATAGCTGTTATGAGAGCGCTCATCTCCTAAAGCTAGAGTAAACACTGGTCGAAAGGAGAGAGAGAGAGAGAGAGAGAGAGAGAGAGAGAGAGAGAGAGAGAGAGAGAGAGAGAGAGGAAAAAAAGTTACTGTTCAGCCACATTTCCATTCTCTTCCTATCGACAATTATGACAAGAGCCGAAACACACAGGCGGTCCATCCACCATTTACCCTTTCAACAGCAACACAGCATCTGCGGCCGTATCAGCCGCACTAATTTCCATTTGCACCCTCTCCTCTCACAGCACAAATACGCACATTAATTGCTGTTTTGCCAACTTCTCTCATTACTCTGTGCGTAAACACAAGCCTGTGCTTCCGCAAGCCATTAGACTTTACTTCTGTTTATCCAACGCCACCCATCATTGTCGTAATGTAGGACCTTCCGGAAAAATGAGAGAGAGAGAGAGAGAGAGAGAGAGAGAGAGAGAGAGAGAGAGAGAGAGAGAGAGAGAGAGAGCTAATTCCGGTTATTCGACATCACATCGAAAAAGGTCGCTATGGCCTATATCTCTATCTAAATATACAATAATCAAAAGCTAATAGAGTCACGATCATAAAATGACGAATAAACTTGTACATTTTTAGATATTTTGTTGACACTGGCAAATAACTATTCTTTTACATAGCGACATTTTCCCTCAATAACTAAGATGACAACAGGTTTTAAAGTTTGGTGATAGTATATATAATATATATATATATATATATATATATATATATATATATATAGATATATATACATATATATATATATATATACACACACACATATATATATATATATATATATATATATATATATATATATATATACGTATATGTATATGATATATATATATATATGATATATATAATATAATATATATATATATATATATATAGAGAGAGGAGAGAGAGAGAGAGAGAGAGAGAGAGAGAGAGAGAGAGAGAGAGAGAGAGAGAGAATTTTTAATACGACCGTACCATTATTCAAACTGTAATCTAATTAAGTCTAACCTGAAATGACGGCACTTGTCGACCCATCTTAATTTGCCTTTTAACTACAAAGGCTCATATAACGTCCCGGGAGGAAAAATTTCAACCTATCCGGCGCGTTATGAGAACCAAGCATCGCCTGGGGAGACGCATGAGATCGTATATATTGTTAATTGCGCCCAATCAGAAAGCGCCGTTTCTATCCCATTAATCTAAACTGTTGTAATGGGTGCCATCGGCTTCCATTAGCCGCAGAGGGGTATAGTAGGAATGGCGCTAAGGGAGGCTATGGGGCGTTTTACGAATTCAAGATAATGGCGAGGCCTCGAGTACAATTACGCAAAATGACGACGAAGGTAATTGTTTCTAATTGTAATCTTTGGTACCACATAGCATTATCGTTACACTAAATTGTGACGCCCACTTTTTATAATTTTCCTCAGTAATTATCAATATAAATAATATAACGACGATAACTGCCACGAATT
>NC_061102.1:30313455-30348455 GCF_015104395.2 Macrobrachium nipponense | reverse complement strand
TACATGATTTTTAAGGGAATCTACGGTTATCATTTATTTAGTACAAAATATCAGGTACAATGCTTTACCCTATGACCTGGTTATCCTGCTTCCTTGCATTGCATAATTTACCTTAAGGATTCGTTTTCCTTTGTCCACTTTATGATCACTTTTCTGAACTGTCATCTGTGCCACGAAGTTCTATTCAAGTAATTTGTATAATATACTATATACACATTAAAAACATGCACTCACACACACACACACACACTTACATAAATACATACTTACATCATACATACATATACATATAAACTATATACATATATAAATTTATATATATCTATGTGTGTGTGATCAGAAAGCCGAGATCTTACCGACGTATAAACGTTAAGTAACAATAATACTCTTTCAAGAGCCACTTATCCGCTGTACTATCGATGAACTACCATATAGAATAACATTACAGATAATTTAGTATCTCGATTTTATAAGCAATAAGGGAAACGTAAATCGGCTTAGCCTTACTGTGCGGTATTATCTGGGGTCTTTATAAAAATCTATAACGTTAATGGTTTTTTTTTTTTTTTTTTCTTTCTTTTCTTTTTGGTAACTCCGTAATCATGAGGGACAAAGTCAGTATTTAATATTCCAACTTGACTTTAAGTACACTTTTCATTTACCTGTTTGATCAATTTTACTTATCTTTATAGATTTCTTACTTTCTGCTACATGGTAACGTATTGTTTTCTTCTCATATACTTTAATCATCTAAGGCATTCAATGCTGTGAAAGCTTTTGCTTAGCACGTTGAAAGTTTCTTATGTTTTGCCCTACGTTTGAGTATGTTATGCCACATCACTTGCACAGAATGTATCTTTCTGTTCTTATGTATCTGATTCTCTCTCTCTCTCTCTCTCTCTCTCTCTCTCTCTCTCCTCCTCTCTTACCTCTCTATTCTCTGCATCGTATTGGAATAGTACCTCTAATTATTCTTCATACCTGATGACTCCTATCCTCCTCTCTCTCTCTCTCTCTCTCTGCATCTGTATGGAATGTACCTCTATATTCTTCTATACCTGATGACATCCTCTCCCTCTCTCTCTCTCTCTCTTCTTCTCTTCTTCTCTCTATCTTCTCCTCCTCTTCTTCACTGCATCTGTAATAGGAATGTAACCTCTAGTATTATTCTTCTTATATTATATATACTATATATATATAGATAATAGATATATATATATATATATATATATGTGTGTGTGTGTGTGTGTGTGTGATGACAACTCTCTCTCTCTCTCTCTCTCTCTCTCTCTCTCTCTCTCTCTCTGCATCTGTGCAGAATGTATCTCTGTATGCTTATACGTAAATCTAGTTGCCCTAGAGACAAGACTTGCATGATACGGCAACTCCATTTTCGGTTTGGCATGTAGCAGAGCCGGTTCTATGATTAGTGGACAAATAATTTATCTATGAAAAATGTTCGCAGTTTTCATGTATAATGGTCGGAATTAAAGTCGGATTGAAGCTTACACAGGAATCTAAAGGTCAGAGGGAGGGGAAAAAACCAGAAACTCATCCCTGAATTATTTAAATTAACGATGTGGGTAAATAGGCTTAATAAAGCAATAATCCCGTGTGAGCTTATAAAAATTGGCGATACAAAAAATTTAAAAAGAAATGTCTCTAGCACTGAAAGATTATAGCCTATAATAGGGGAAGGTACTTCAACGAGACCTTACAGACCTTACAGACCTTACATCTTGTTCGGGTTGCCCCAGGTCCCTCAGTGTGAGGCACCTCTAATGTCTACCAGAGAGTTGCTAGTACATCTTCCGGTATATTTTGCATCTTCCAATCTTGGATGGTCTGGGATGCAGTTTAGATATTTGTCGAGCTTATTCTTAAACACATCTACGCTCACTCCTGATATATTCCTCAGATGAGCTGGCAACGCATTGAATAGACGCTGCATTATCGATGCTGGTGCGTAGTGGATTAATGTACTGTGTGCTTCCTTATTTTTCTTGGTATAGTTTTGGGCACTATTAATCTACCTCTGCTTGCTCTTTCTGATATTTTTAGTTCCATGATATTTTCTGCTATTCCTTCTATCTGTTTCCATGCCTGAATTATCATGTAGCGTTCTCTTCTCCTTTCTAGACTATATAATTTTAAGAATTGTAGGTCTTTCCCAGTAGTCAAGGTCTTTAACTTCTTCTATTCTAGCTGTAAAGGACCTTGTACACTCTCTATTTGTGCAATATCCTTTTGATAGTGTGGGTACCATATCATATTGCAATATTCAAGTGGACTACGAACATATGTTTTATAAAGAAATAATCATTGTGTTCAGCTTTTCTTGTTTTGAAGTGCCCTTCCAAAAACATTCCCATTTTGCTTTACATTTTGCCAACAGAGTTGCTATTTGATCATTGCATAACATGTTCCTATTCATCATCACACCAAGGTCTTTAACTGCTTCCTTATTTGTGATTGTCTCATTATTAGGTCCCTTATATGCATATAGCTTTCTTTCTCTGTCTCCATAATTTAATTGATTCAAATTTATCAGAGCTAAATACCATCCTATTTACCTCTGCCCAATCATATACTTTGTTAAGGTCTCTTTGTAGAGCGTTCCTATCTTCATCACAAGTAATTTCTCTACTTATTCTTGTGTCATCTGCGAAACTACTCACTACCGAATCCTTAACATTATTGTCTATGTCTTCAATCATAATAACAAACAGTATTGCAGCTAAACACCGTACCTTGCGGCACACCGGATATTACCTTGGTTTCATCCGATTTCTCGTCGTTTTGCAATAACTATCTGTTTTCTGTTGTGTAAAAATTCTTTTAACCATCTTCCTACTTTATCCACGATATTGTGTTTTCTAATTTTCTTCGCTAATATATTATGGTCTACTTTATCAAAAGCTTTTGCAAAGTCTAAATAAACCACATCTGTTTCATTTCCGCTTTTCATATTTTTGAATATGTTCTCACGGTGGACTAACAGTTGGGTTTGTGTACTTTTTCCGGGTACGAAACCATGTTGTCCTTTATTAAACAAATTATTTTTTATTAAATGTTTCATAATATTTTTCTTCATTACCCTTTCATACACTTTCATAATATGTGATGTTAGACTCACAGGCCTATAATTACTTGCCTCTAGTCTTGATCCACTTTTGAAAGTAGGGGTAATATATGCTAATTTGTGCTCATCATAAATCTTGCCTGTATCTACACTTTGTCTTAATAATATTGCAAGTGGCTTTGCGATAGAATGAACTACTTTCTTTAACAAAATAGCAGGAATTCCATCAGGCCCTGCAGCAGCTCCATTTTTAATTTCATTAATAGCCTGCACAATATCAGCTTCATTAATATCTATGTCAGCTAAATATTCACTATTTTCATCCCTTACTTCTATATCATTATCTTCATTATCTATTCTAGGGGTGAATTCTCTCTTATATCGTTCTGCCAGTATGTTGCAAATTTCCTTTTTTTCATTCTTGTTAATCTCCTTCAATTCTTAGAGGGCCTATTTCTATTCTTCTTTTATTCATCTTCTTCGCATATGAGTATAATAGTTTGGGATTTTGTTGATATTTTAAAGAGAGAGAGAGAGAGAGAGAGAGAGAGAGAGAGAGAGAGAGAGAGAGAGAGAGAGAGTTGTCTTTCACTGAAAGGTTATAGCCTGAAATAGTAAAAAGTCGTTGCGAAGAGAGAGAGAGAGAGAGAGAGAGAGAGAGAGAGAGAGAGAGAGAGAGAGAGAGAGAGAGAGAGAGAGAGTCTTACACTGAAAGGTTAAAGCCTGTAATAATGAAAGGTCGTTGCGCAAAGAAGAACGAGAGAGAGAGAGAGAGAGACCCGAGAGATGGAGGAGAAGAGAGAGAGGAGAGATGATCAAATCAACACTTGAGAGTAACACAATCTCCACGGAAAGCGAGAGATTAATTTCAGAAGCTAAGAATGAGCTAGAACAATAAACAGCCTCGTTCCTTGCCACGGCAAAGGTGTAATTAACCTTTATTTTTCCAACACTCACGGCCCAGCCCGCAATAATGTTATTATGATTTCCTTTCAAAACTCCTGGGTTCGTTAGCAGTGCCCGTGTCTCTTTTCTGCAATACTGCCAGTTCCGATCTACTCTCGGAAAATATTAAATTACTATACAGCGAAAAAAAACGTTAAGTCATTTACGTAATTTTCGTCATCACCAAATATTATATAACTGTCCTTAAATACATATCTCTCAACATATATATGTATGTATGTATACGTGTGTGTGTATATATATTTATATTTATGCCAATAATAATAATAATAATACAATATTTAACCACATTCAAAAGAAGAAATACAAAAGTAACCAAAACATCTTCAATCTACCAGAAAAAGAAAAAAAAAATTAAAGGCTAAAGCAAAAGGATCCTCTTTTCCCTCATAATACCTCTGACATATTCCATCCCCAGATACTGAACATCATTCCCTTTTCTCGGGAATGATGGCGTCTTTCATTCTGACTTCGGATTCCCGTTCCTTTGTCCAGGGCAGCCTTTGACGCGCCTCCTTTTCATCCCCCTAATATTCTTACAGAAGCTTACTATCCTCATCATCCCCCCCACCCCTCTTTCTCCTCTCTCTCTCTCTCTCTCTCTCTCTCTCTCTCTCTCTCTCTCTCTCTCTCTCTGCATCTATATGAAATGTATCTGTATATTATTGTAATGGTTACCTCTCTCTCTCTCTCTCTCTCTCTCTCTCTCTCTCTCTCTCTCTCTCTCTCTCTCTCTCTCTCCGGCGTCAATAACCTCGTCGTTGCGACGCCAGTAAGAATTAACAAACCAATCAATCTCTCTCTCTCTCTCTCTCTCTCTCTCTCTCTCTCTCTGCATCTGTACAGAATGGATTTCCATGTTCATATACACCTGATCTCTCTCTCTCTCTCTCTCTCTCTCTCCTCTCTCTCTCTCTCTTTCTTTATGCATCTACAAAGACTGTATCTATACAGCTGATGAATTTATTTTCATTGGTATACACGGCTTGAGAATGTATTCTTATACGTCGTTATTGCTCTATCACCCTGACCCTCTGTTACCTTATACAGTATCTTTAAGTTGTTTTAAGTACTCAAGCACATTAGTATCTTCAGCGTGTGTATAATACACAAGCCAAGTCCTTCGATCCCAAGACAATTCGTTACAAACGAATACATGCATAATACGTAAATATATAAAAACCTCCAACCACGAATAGTTTTTTCTTTAAAGGGAATCTACTGTACGAACAAAAAGAAATACAATTCGTTTCTTTCGTGCAGTGCGTTTTGACGAATATCTCGAGTCGGCATAGAAACTGACTCTCTTCAATCTCACTCGAGCTTTTCAGTGCTCGCTGTTATAGTCATGTCACCCCCCCTTCCTTTTTTTTCTTTTAGTTTGTCACTTCTCGCTGTTTACAGTCATGTTTTTCAAAGCTGAGTAAAAGATGCATTCACTTTTCTTCAGACAGATTTTTCAGCTTGTCGCTAATCGCGGTTTACAGCCGTGTTTTTCAGAACTGCAGAAAAATGCATTTCGTTGCTTATCTTGAGACAGATTTCCCCCCTTGAAGGAAGTGAACTGCAGTGGATGTTGTTTGTCCCGTAAATGCCAGAGGCCGGTTATTCCAATGCCATCCTTGACTATCTGGCGGGTAGAAATGGCAAGACGCCAGCAACCGTATCCCAAAAATCAATGCTTTAGACACTTGCAATAGACGGTAAGAGTGCATTGTGGGGAAACGAGTGTCACAATAAAGCAAAAAAGAAAACGGTCATGATCAAGGACTGAAGGTCAATACACAAATCCTCTGATGCATTTGCAGTAAACTCATCATTCGACACAAGTCAGTTTCAGGTTTATGACTGACTATTAAAGACACAAGCAGTCCAACCATATTACAGAAGTAGACCAGGTTCAGGTTTATGATGCACTACTACAAAACAAGCAGTCCCAGCATATAACAAAAGTAACAGAAATAATGACCAACTCATTTCAATACTACTGCCTTCAAAATACAAGAATGAAATAAAACGCTAAAAGGAAAACTGGTTCCCTCGTTGTTGGCAGCGGCTCAGAGCATCAAAATTAATTTTGTGAATCTATTCTTCTAACAACCACCGACTCAAGTCAAAAGACCTAAGAAAAGAAGGGTCAAGTGGGATTATCCAATCAATAATCAACACCTTCGCCCCATCCACTTGACACCATTAAACTTGAAAACCTCCTTTCACAGCAACGTAAGAGCATACACAGACATAAGTATTTTCACTGAGAGAGAGAGAGAGAGAGAGAGAGAGAGAGAGAGAGAGAGAGAGAGAGAGAGAGAGAGAGAGAGAGAGAGATTTAAAATCCGAAAAAAAAAAATCGTGCTATCTTGAGGAGAAAAAACGCATAAAAGACTTCATTTTTCCACAAGATGCTGTAACACCTTATCCCCTTAAAATAAACATAAAGCTTTTAACTCTGACTTCCGTGTAAACACTGCCACAAGACCTAGCAGCAGCAGCAGCAGCATCTATAGAATCTACAGCAAAGCAGCTGAAGAGGATAACGAGACAGGATGTCAGAGAAGCTTACTAAATACAACGCAAACGACATGGGTGGTTTCGAAAACATGAGGTCTCCGTAGTCCTTACAAAGTCGAGAGTGATTCTAGGAAAACCATTAAGAGTTTTAATGGAGTTCTGTCGAGTTTATTACTCGCTATAAAAACCATCAGTGTATGATATTATCAATGTGGCTGGGACACCGACAAACATAAAAAGGAGAGAAAAACTCACTCTACAATTTTTTTATGTAAAACATTTTTCAAATTTAGTAAGGAAATATTTTTTTTTTAATTTACTACAAAAAAATAACATGTAAAAAAGTTACAGTAGGTAAATATTACAAATGGAAACAAAAGAAACGGAAGTATGAAACCGTTCTTAAAGCCTTCAGTTCTAACTTCCCAGAGCACTCCTTGACCACGGCAAAGTCATTAGAATGGAACGATTCGAACACTTGAAACGATTCTGAAATCGAATGACTCCATTCAGTAATAAATACACCGTGAGGCCGGGTCCCGACAAAGCCGGCAGACATTTCACTGGGCGGACATTCCCTTACTGACAATTGACCAAATGAGTATTTCACAGACAAGCACTTGGCAAGTTGAACGTTTCACTTAAAGGCACCAGATATTTCGTCGAATGGTCATCCTATCGATTCCCACACGACCAAATGGAATTTCACAAATAGGCATCTGGCCACTGGGGCATTCCAGGAACGGCCTCCCGGCCAAACTGATATTCTGCAGGCAAATATTTGACTATATGGGCATTTCACCACAGGGTACATGGCGAAGATGAAGTTATATAGACAGACATTTGGCCATAAAGATATTTTACTACTCGACACTTGGCTAAAAGATATTTGCATGCAAAGCATTGGGCTCAACAGACACATTCTTGAGCAAATAACCTCTGAATGAGACACTTAGCCCACTTGATTTTATAACAAACAGGTACAGAACTTGGTGAGGGCGAGAGCACAGGGAGCCGAGTGGAGTAAGGTGACCAGTGCTGACAGGGGAACTACAACTTTTACTGAAGAGTTCATGAAGGATTCGAGTCAACCCATAGGCTGGAGTACAAGGGGAAATTCATTCCAAGGAATATCTATAACCTCCATCTCAGGGGTGGATACAGGGAACCTTCTCTAATCTGATTAGAAACAAGCACCCTATAACCAGCTGGGAAATGGTGGGATGTATTGGATGCAGGATGCATGTGCAAGAAGGATCAAATTCACAAACCTATTCTAGCCTTAGCACCCTAAGCTAAAGGTAACAATGTGCTGGTATTCTTCGTGTATATTGCTAGACGGTGAAATGCCAATGCAACTGAATTCCTGGTCAGAAACATAACTGAAAGCTAATTGTCCAAAAAGCTTGCAACAACTGCTTAACCACAAATATTACTGTTAACAGTAGATAAAAATTTTACCTTACTTCTCAACAAAAATTATTTCATGCATAAAACAATTCCCAGCAGAAAGAAGATTATGATCACGATAACTAATGCTTACTTTAAAAAGGACACAACTCATTACATTGGTTCGGGAGTAGAGACATTACTGTTAACTTGCAGCGCTGACAACTAACGGTATTATCAGTGTCAATAATAGGTTCACCAACTTGAAAAAGTCACAGCCTTCAAAATTACGCCAAACTTCGCAAGAGCCTTTCTTGCCCTAAAATATAACCAGGAACAATTCAGTTATGTTTATTCGACAAGTATGGATGATTTTTAGGCTCTAGAGTTATACTTCCCTGAATTCAAAATAACATTTTGATGGATCAACATTTTGTGATCAAAGACTTGGCATTAACCGTTAAACTTTTTTCTCCCGTCTACTTTCCACAATGGGCAGCATTAAGCAATGATGGCCACCAGGATGTCTAAGGGCTCTTATACACGATACTTAGGCCAGCATGGTATCGAAGCATGGTACCGAAGCTGTGCTCGGAAACTGCTCGAGCTCGTGTAGACAAACGATGAACCACCCACAATTCCTGAGCAGCTACGAGTGAGCTGAATATTTGTGTGCTTCGATACCATACCTCGACACTGATCGCCAAAATCATACTTACCCGTCTATCGTGTACAAGAGATCTAACCTCATCATTTTCTGCCTTGGACTTCAGGGTCTCGGAGAAAGGACATCCCAAATATCAGAGAATCGAAAGATTACTTGGTCTTTAATAAACAGTGAATACATATGTTATATAAAAGAGGGGTTTGCTAAGATAATGTTTAATATAACATTGTAATGTGATATGCTGTGCCGTATATGTATACCATATATGTATAATATATGCATATATATATATATATATATATATATATATATATTATATATATATATGTAGTATGTATGTGTGTGTGTATTCTTTTTGGTATCATAAACCTTTCTCTTTTTCTTATGATGTATGTATGCATATATGTATGTATGTACGTACGTACGTAATATATATATCACATACATACATACATACATACATACATATATCATACATATATATATATTATATATATATATATATTATATATATATATATATATTCCAGTTAACGGGTCCATAAGCCTATCATATATTATTTACAAGATTTTTCCAAAAGTATACTCCGTTATAATATTAAAACTTTAAAAACTTGCTAGCTTATGAGCACTTCAGGCAGAAAATTGAATCATTCAAGCCAGCAGATCCAAAAATATTTAGTCATACTTTTTCCATGAAAAAAAGCCATAAAACACACAACGTATTTCATAATGGCATAAACACGCGAAAAGAAAAGATGAAAAAAAAATATATATATTATTTTGGAGGAGCAGCAAGTCCTAATTGAATGATGTTATCGGGATGCAACACGTTAATTGAGGTAACAAATAAAGTTCGTTGCAAATTGGATAAACAGCAGAAATTCTCGTAAGAAAAGGCTTTACGCCTTGCACCCAAAATATACGTATTAGTGATACGAAAATTTATATTGTGCTTTATCTTATATTCGTGAAATGGCGTCCCAGGAACACTCAAAAAGCCAAGAGCCTTCAGAAATAAACACACTGTTGATCATAATAGGTACATGAACATTATAACCATTAGAAATTCTTATAATGAATGGTGTAAAAGTTACATATTAGGAAGATAATTCGCACACCATTGAAAAACATCATTCTATTCAATATTATTTAATTTTGGCTGGTCACAAACACATGGGGCACATCATTCCTATTCAGATTATTAATTTTGGCTGTCAACCAACACTGGGGCACTTTCGGCCATTCAGCGCTAAAACAGCGAAAAGATGGAACTGGGGACTGGTTGGGTAGCAAGATATAAAGAGATCCAGAAATAAAGATGATGAAGTACACAAGGACCTCAAGGTGGATCTTGGGAAAACTCTAAAGATGATGAAGTACACAAGAATCTAGAGGCGGATCTTGGAAAAACCCAAAAGATGATGAAGTACACAAGGATCTAAAGGTGGATCTTGGGAAAACTCTAAAGATGATGAAGTACGCAAGGACCTCAAGGTGGATCTTGGAAAATCCCAAAAGATGATGAAGTACGCAAGGATCTAAAGGTGGAACTAGGAGAAAACCCCACAGCTGCACCAAGAGGTAATCGTAAGAGGCTGGACAACAAGACTGAACTAAGGTGGAGGAAATGGAGGTAAGGTAAAAGTCTACAATGTTCAGCTAGAGGCCGAAGGGCGGCTTCAAACACCCTTTAATAGGCCTACAGCGCACCATGTGAGATCAATTGACAGTACCAACCCATTACATGGAAACCATCTTATAAAAGCCTCTGCAGTTTTCAAAGTTAGCTCTCACTGCACTGCACCAAGATGTAAGAAGAAGCTACGTAGATCCAGTAGCAAAATAAGAAGATCAGTGCTACAAGCATATCAGTAACGGGTTTAGTGACAACAACCAGCTTTACATGACAGATAATTAGCGACTTATCTCCAAAACCCAAGAGTTACTTCCCTTTGAAAGTAGAGCAAGCTATTGAAAATCAATTAATAGGCAGCTTGCAATATGTTTAGATAGGAAAGAGATCACGTAGTCGCTTACTTTACTTTACAATATTACGTATGTGTGTGTGCGCGCGCAAACATAAATAGGTGAAGAATTAACCTTAAGACCATTAATGTGTCATCATCAAGAACAATCCAAGTCATCATCAATCACAATTCTGAGATAGTTTCTATTATCCAAATGATATCTTCGTTCTCAACCTTTACCTATCACACTATTATTTGAAGGAAAACCTCAATCACTTTACCATTACTAAACAAAATCTACAAAGCAAAGTCACTCTACACCAAGCTACTGATTCAAAGGATACTGAACAAAGCAACGTTGTTCTATCTGGTACAAAAGCATACCCTGACTTTTTATTTTTTTCATTTTTATTTGAATAAACAAGGTCACGTAACACCCACACCTCCCGAATGCTTCACATATTAATGAATATGCTGGTGCCGGTCATGCGACCCCAGTTTCATAATATAATCATCTGTTACAGATAACTTCATTATCTGGGTGTTTAACGCGTATGCGAACTTACATCATGTTTATCTTAAAGCTTTGATTCTTTCAACTTTCGTCGCTACTATTAAGTTATTTTGAAATATGTTGAAGAACCCCATGCGCTGATGATATGAAAAAGAGGTATGGCAGTCATAGATTTTACAGACTTTCGAGGCCATTTTGGAATAATATTCTAAAAGTTGTTTCAGAGACTCAGAATGCAAAGCAAATAGTAATGAAAGCCTAATTATAATTGATTGACCAATACTCGGGAAAGCCGTTTTAGACATTTTATCTTAATTTTGCAACCGTTAACATATACGACCACTAGCAACCCATATTAAAAAAAAAACTTCTAACAAATCCTTTACATATCAGTTAAGATCATCCAGTAGTAGATCATCTACAAATATCACTTAAAAGAAGCACAAGTTTGCATGGCCTTGGGGTTCGATCACGAGCACTGAATCTGTACAATAAGTGTTCAAAGGTCTGCAGTGACCACTTAGGCTCATCTCTCGTTTCATTGCTACCTAATTTATGGTGCCAAATTATTTGAAGAACCCTTTCATCAGCTCTATTATCCCCGCCTTGGTCGAAACTCCATCCATCCCTGTTCTTGCTCCACAATCGAAAATACATCCAGAACTCGACAATTCGCATTACCATTTCCTAAGTGTGCCACAGACAGACAGACAAAGGCATTTCCTGAGCCTTTTCCTAAGGCCATTCCACACCCGCAACAGCGATGCTTTTCCCGTCACTGGAGAATCAAAATGCTCCAATTTTTTATGGTGCCGTTGCCACAAAAGGCTCTTCTTAATGACGCCTAAGTGAATTTAGGTGTTTCGGTGGGGACTGATCAGGTTTCACTCCGGGGAGCGATCCGCAGTGTAACGACACAGTAAAGGGAGACACTCAAGCGACTGGTAAAGACTTATGATTAAATAAGGCTTACACATATTAAGCCAGTACGCATATAGTAGAATACATACGTACATGTGTATGTGTATAATATTTATATTTTGACATTTATGACATTTCTATAGCGAGCAAAATTAGAGACAAAACTCACGAAAACAGATAAATGATGGCCAAAGGTCTCACCAGGTTTTTTAGTAGGTCGGGGGTGGGAGGAGGCAATCTTATCTATTGAAGGCAATCTTATCTATTGAAGGCAATCTTATCAATTGAAGGCAACCTTATCTATTGAAGGCAATCTTATCAATTGAAGGCAACCTTATCTATTGAAGGCAATCTTATCTATTGAAGGCAATCTTATCTATTAAAGGCAACCTTATCTAATGAAGGCAAGCTTATCTATTAAAGGCAATCTTATCTATTGAAGGCAATCTTATCTATTGAAGGCAATCTTATCTATTGAAGGCAATCTTATCTCTTGACTCTCATAACTGTTGAGGCATAAACAAAACACCAAAGGACGACAGACTGTCATATATAAATATCGTAAGAAGAAATTTGAGAAACATACCTTAACAGAGACGAACTGTCTTAAATAAGGGACATTTTTGTATTATATCGAGGTGACACGAAATGCGAATTTCTACGTTCAGTTGCCGTTTACTTTAGAAAATTAAGAGAAAGCATGGAAATCAAACAGTGCATTTACTTTAAAATCCGACAACTTGCCAGTAAATTAATATTTCAAAATCCGACAATTTGCCATTAAATTATTATTTAGAAATGCGACAGCTTACCAATAAATTATTATTTAGAAATCCGATAACTTGCCAGTAAATTATTATTTATAAATGCGACAACTTGCCAGTAAATTATTATTTAGAAATCCGACTACTTGCCAGTAATTTATCATTTAACAAAAATACTGTGTTAAGACAATCAATGCATATCTAAACATAAAAATCAAGAGGTAATAACCTTTGCAACAACTCTTAAATTTAAAAGTCTGGTGAGAAGGGTACAGGATGATAATACTGAAGAAATAGCCATCGGAAAGAAGTATTTCAACGAGGCAATGCCTATCCCTTTATTTATTTTAACCGCCGAACACAGCCGTTCTGGTGGGTAATGAATTCCACGTTTCGGCTTCCCGTTGTCCAGCCCAAGGTAACCTCTCTCTTACCGCTGACTTTTATACTAATCTCCCTCATTGCAACGTTACTTTTGACAGAACAGAGACAAGTAAAGAATACACACAGCACTCGTACCAACCTCAGAGCACAACATTTCCTTTTACTTATTGAAGCCAGAATTCTCTTACTTCCAAGGCCACACATACCTGAAAAGAAAAGGAAAGAAAAAATTAATATTAAAGATCGACTAGAAACATGTAAAGATTCAATGACCAAATAGGATACTGCAGTAATTAAAGGGTAACCTCTGTCAATTTTTATCATATACCACAACTTGAAAAACGTGAAATAAGACTTTGCACCATTTAATTTACGCCCATAAATATCCGTGAATATACAATGTATATTCATGGATATGTATATTCATGAAACAGTGGCGTCCATGAAAAACCGTCGGCTATTCTGTACTAATGCACAAATGAAAACAATTTCTAATAAAAATAGGAACTTCAACTTTGAAAATGTTCACAAGAAAAAATCAAACCAGAGTGTATACAAGTACCACTAATACCAAATATCTATAAAAAAAAAAACACACACACACACAACGTGACTGCACACCTTTGCGGATGCAAAGAGTAAATAAATACATTAATAAGTGAATGGAACACAAATCCACATGCAGAATCTATCTCCGAATCCAGTATACTAACCACCCTGAACCACTCCAGCAATATTTACAGAAATTCATCAAGGAATTTGGAGATACTTAGCAGAGACTGCCAGACAAACAAATGAGTGATTACTAGACAGTTCAACTTCCTCAATAAAGGTTATGACCCTGACAGTCTGCGTCATTCCTAAAACATAACGAATGAATGAGTTGTTATATGAAATATACCGTTACCGGGAAGTGTGTTTCCCATAAATCCCATACCAAGCGATGAGAAGGGTGAGACATGACACAGAAAGTACCAAAAAAAAAAAAAAAAAAAAAAAAAAAAAAAGAAACAGAAAAAGGTGACTGATCTCGTAAAACGAACACAAAGAAACGAACCGACAAGTTATGTCTCATTGCTGAAAAAAAAAAAAAATAAAAATAAAATGAAAAAATAAAAAATTTAAAAAAGTCGGATTCCGAAATTAAAACGAATCATTTACTCGGCTATTCAATCGGACACACATTTGAAAGAACGAGCACGAAAAATCCGCCCGTCCATTTTTTTCTCCTCCCCTTTTCAAATTCGGATGAAAAACTCCTCATTGATTATTGGCCACGCGAGGCATTGTGATTCTTTAATCAAATCCTGTTCACCCACACATTTTACCCAGACATTTTTAGAATCCCCTAATCGCTTTTTACCTCATTCTTTCCACCTGCTTTCGGCTGTTTTCTCTCCCAACAAACTCGTTTTTAAAAGTCCGCGCATGCGCGTACAATCACACGCATATGTATGGATACATACAAAAAAAAGCACAGCCGTTGCAGCTCCGTGATACTCTATTGTGGTATTTGAAAAATAGGAAATCACGCTTCCCGAGGGGCAAAAAAAACACTTTTTTGAGCCATTTTCTTAAACAAATAAAACCTTATACACACAAAAAAAACACACACACAGACACACACACACACACATATATATGTGTATATATATATATATCTATATATATATATATATATCACACGTATATATATAAGTATTATATATATATATATATACATATATATATAATAATATATATAATATATATATATAGTATATAGAATAGATATCACACACATTATATCATGAATAAATATACTGAACAGTATTTTTACAAAAACTATACCTCTATTCTAAAGAGAAAAGGAGCAGGATATCTTTCATTTCCAAGATTTATAAGGTTAGTCACCGCTCCATGAAAAAGGCATCATTCCCGAGGATAAAGGAAAAAATTTACTGCAGTCCCCACAACACGAAATATAAGTTCTAAAATTATATTCTAATAAATACATCACCGACAACTAGGAAAAGTTAAAGAATTTACGGTGGCTTTATAAAAAAATCTTCCTCACCGATTTGATGAAGACTGAGCCGTTCACATAAGACAGCTGTTTTCAATATATGCTTCCAATTTCATGTTCTCACTAATACGATTGTAAAAGATCAATAAATAAAATGTAAGTTTTTCTCCGCGGTTTGATGCAGACAAAATTGTTCACATAAGACAACTGTTTTCAATACATGCATCCAACTTTGCGCTCACTCATTTGATTAGGAAAGTGAAGGCAATATCTCAATCATGCAATTCCTTCCGGATAACCTCCAACTACGTGGAATTTCTTGACAAAATTATTGTTCATATAAACATGGCAAATGGTGACTGTTCAACAATAGCGTTAACCTTGTGCCTGGAAGAAAGTTCATGTTCTGTTCTTCCCTTTCCAGAGAGTGTTTAAGCTATAATCGCAACCAAATACTTCATGAGCTATTATGGCATTCAATTCACTTGTAACCTTACTGCACACGAATGCAGTATAATTTCTTATTGAATTAACACTGAAAACACAACGAAAAAGGGATAACTTCTTATTGCACTAACAATGAATGCAAGATCATTTCTTATTGCATTAAAAACGAATAAAGGATACTTTCTTCTTGCATAAACAACGAATACAAGATAATTTCTTATTGCATTAACAACGAAAACAGGATACTTTCTTGTTGCATTAACAACTAATACAGATCATTTCTTATTGCATTAAAAACGAATACAGGATACTTTCTTATTGCATTAACAACTAATATAAGATAATTTCTTATTGCATTAAAACGAATACAAGATCATTTCTTATTGCATTAAAAACGAATACAGGATACTTTCTTATTGCATTAACAACTAATATAAGATAATTTCTTATTGCATTAAAACGAATACAAGATCATTTCTTATTGCATTAAAAACGAATACAGGATACTTTCTTATTGCATTAAAAACTAATATAAGTAATTCTTATTGCATTAAACGCATCGGGATACTTTCTTATTTGCATTAACCAAACGAATTACAAGATCATTTCTTATTGCATTAAAAACGAATACAGGATACTTTCTTATTGCATTAACAACGAATACAAGATCATTTCTTATTGCATTAAAAACGAATACAGGATACTTTCTTATTGCATTAACAACGAATACAAGATCATTTCTTATTTGCTACGAATCCCGATACTTTCTTATTGCATTGAACAACGAATAACAAGCATTTTCATTGCAATTAAAAACGAATACAGGATACTTTCTGATTGCATTAACAACTAATACAAGATCATTTATTATTGCATTAAAAACGAATACAGGATACTTTCTTATTGCATTAAAAACGAATACAGGATACTTTCTTATTGCATTAAAAACGAATACAAAGGATACTTTCTTATTGCATTAACAACGAATACAAGATAATTTCTTATTGCATTAAAAACGAATACAGGATACTTTCTTATTGCATTAACAACGAATAAAAGACCAATTCTTATTGCATTATCAACGAATACAGGATTCTTTCTTATTGCAATAATAACGAATACAAGATAATTTCTTATTGCAATAAAAACGAATACAGGATACTTTCTTATTGCGCTAACAACGAATACAGTATAGTTTCTTACTGCACTAACAATGAATCAATGCATATAGGAATATTTCTTATTGTTCTAACATCGAATACAAGATAATTTCTTATTGTGCTAACAACAAATACAGTATAATTTCTCAAGGTAATAACAACGAAAACAGGATCATTATAAATTATGGTTAATAATGGTCAATACACATGTGTCACAATGCATCTAACTACATTAGGCTAAATGGTAGACTTGATTAGGAAGTTAATTAAGCTCTCTCTCTCTCCTCCACTCTCCTCTCTTCTCCATCTCTCTCTCTCTCTCTCTCTCTCGTCTCTCTCTCTCTCTCTCTCTCTCTCTCTCTCTCTCCTGCCCAACATTTCAAAGGGATGCCGGTAACATTACGGCAAAGTCAAAAGGGGTAGTAAATGAGTGCGTACAATCATCGATCACACCAGTCACTTTTATTTAACAAGTTACGTGATGATGAATGCCCGAATCAAGAATCATATCTAAATCGAAATCTACAGCTTCCCCTTCCCATCAATAAGATTCAGATAGATAGATAGACAGATAGATCGATAGATAGATAGATACACACACGAGAGAGAGAGAGAGAGAGAGAGAGAGAGAGAGAGAGAGAGAGAGAGAGATACTTGTGCGCAAAAGGTCATCATTATTATTGTGGCTAGTTGTAGCATTAATAGCTATTAAGGATGAGCTTTATCATCATTAATAATAATCAGGCACATTTTGATTGGGACGAAATACGCCAAAAGGCAATGAACTATTTTCACATGATTTAGCGGAATAACATTACCATGGACAGGAAGAACACAGAGTTAAAAAAAAAAAAAAAAAAAAAAAAAAAAAAGTAAAAATTGCCCAGAAGTTTCTTCGACGCAGTCGAGTTTTCTGTACAGAGTATAAAAATGTGTAAGCCCAGACCCATGAAGCTTTTACCCAAGGCCCGGTGGTGTCCTGTCCTATAGATCTGCTTGACTCACGATTATGACTAATTTTAACCCCTCATAAAAAGAAACTATACTGAGGCTAGAGAGCTGCAATTTGGTATGCTTGATGATTGGAGGGTGGATGATCAACATGCTAATTGGCAGCCCTCTAGTCTCAAGCCACTGCGCCAAAGCCTCTCATTTTCGTTAACACAATATTGTTTAGTCTGTGACTCCTTTCACACTTCTCACCATTCATTCCTTATATCCATCGTATTCTAGGGCACCTAGACTGTGCTCTGGGGAACAACATCGCAACTTTACTTGATTTCCCGGAGGAGGATTACTTTATCTCGACTCGTAGCCCAGAACTAGCACCATCAAAGCGCTGGTGAAATTATCACTCTAGGGAAGGGAAATATGGCCTATCCTTGGTCAAGGCGTTTTCAACTGTTAACGCCCGGTCAGAATGTAACTGCTCTTCTGCTTTTATTCAAACCACTTTTACTTGTTCCATGATGCGGAGCGAATCTTCGTTTAAAAATATATGATATGTTATAAGTAAATAAATAAATAAAGATATATATATATATATATATATATATAGTATATATATAGTATATATATATATATTATATATATCTATATATATATATATATATTATATATATATATATATTTATATATACACACACACACACATATATATTATATAATATATATATATATATATATATATATATATATATACACACACACACACACACACACACAAACACACAGTTTGACGTAGCAAAGCAACGCTGGCTTAGTGATCTCTCTAATACAGAAATATACAATATCCATTCTATTCTCAGCATAACATTCAAGAAATTCTATAATGCTTACCGCCTTTCTGATAGCAAGGCGTTTTCCCAATTTTTCAAATAGCTCGCCTGTCAGTAATCCCCCAGGTCCTGGTATTAACAACTTACCCCAGTCTATCCATATTTCGCCGAGAAAATTCAAATCTAAACTCAATACATTGCCCATCTCCTTGGAGAGAAACAACGAATATGTTTTACAGGAAAGCACAACATTTATCGAGAAATATGTCGGCGAGCTGCCCAGGGAATCTAACATCAATTAAGGCTAATCCTTACAATAATGTTATCTAATTCTCAGGAGCAATTCTAACTCAATACTGCACTACTAGGTAGCCTTTAATACCACAAGATACCTCTCTCTCTCTCTCTCTCTCTCTCTCTCTCTCTCTCTCTCTCTCTCTCTCTCTCTCTCTCTCTCTCATTGTATTTGGCCAAAAAGAATCTCAAGATCTAATATTCAACGACAATCTTGGTTTACAAATTACATTAAACTTGTCTTACAATATCATCGCTACGGGTGCTTAATCATCTGGCAAACAAATGAAAATTCAATCAAATTTACTCAAAAGTTTGTCTGTCTTTGCATCCATTCAGATCACATGCTAGACCACGGGTACCAGATATTTCTTTGGTGTTGAAGAGCCTTATGCAGGAATCAAATTAATCTCTGATGGATGCTTTTGTTTTTAATCTATGGTGGATGTATACATATGCACAGGGGTATTAACGTAAGATTCAGTAGTTGAAGAATGTCCATCTCATAAACATGTTAGATATTTTAATGGGACATTAATGAACACCGTATTAGTCATTTTTAACCAAAAGTAGTTGTACTGGTGTCCAAAGGCATTAATATGGAATTATTTCCTGTTGAAAGTTATGTTTGGCACACGAAACCATATGTCAGAAACTGTGCTTGATTTTCAAGTCAATTGCGCCCCTGGGGCTTGTTCCATACGAATAGGGTTCACCTTCTGAATAATAATAATAACGCCTTCAGTTAGAACACCCACAGTCTCTGGCTTTTCCCAGCTACAGTATCCGATATTTCCGTCGCTACTCTTCTCGGTGATGCACCGGCCGTCAAATTCCATCTTAAAATACCGAGCCGAGTCCAGCACTCCCAAGTGGCCAGTCAGTCCATCGACTGCCTCTTCTCTTCCAGCGGTGGAATGCCTGAATCATTCCCTCTCTCAAAGGCGGAACTTTCGCTTTATAGGGCTTGAAACACGCTTCCTTACTTTTCCCTCAATTCTTTTACGATTTTTTTCCCATCACTTTAGGCTTGGTCTGTAGTAAAATCATCAAGCTGACTGTTTAAAAACGGTTTCCAGCGGGAAAAATTACATAGCTAGCGGAAATATAGACTTCCACTTCCACTGTTTTCTTCTTCTTCTTCTTCTTCTTTTTCCCTGCAGAAATGAATACATTTTTAACAAAATGCCGACTTCTTACTCCTTGTCGATCGGTCATCTCCCCAAAAGAGGAATATGATATCTCTGATAAATCATTTCATGTGCCCGTTAGCTACAAACATTTAGCAAAATTCAAGTAACTTTGCCACACAGATATGGCTTATTGAGGCACGTAATTCATTCTGAAAAAAATAACTAATAAAACATTACTTTCTACTTTTTATACCATTTTTACTATAATTATTTCAGCTAGTTTTCGACATGTAATTGACGTACGTATATGGTTACTAAACAAAACGCCTTACGTGAAATCATTATCATACACAACAGATGTGTCTCACACCTATGGAATATGTCAGTTGCAATAAATCTACTTATATTTATTTAAATAAGGACATACACAGGTCTACTTTTCTGTATCACATTTCAACTCGCGTTTTTTTTATTCGAATTATAATAACTATTATAACTAGGTTTAAAAATGTACGCGCACTAACAACCATATCAGATCACTGATAATGCTGAAGTATAATGAACTGAAAGCTTTCATATAAGCATGATTGTTGTTAAAGAACGGACTACGACAAAAAATTATTCATTAAAAATAACACCTGATAATTTCTATAAATGATGACCAGATGCAAGCATACAGGAAACACCCACCGAACACCATCAGTTACAAATTATCAACAGGTAAAAGAGACTGATGCTTATCATAATCTGCGCCAAATATCAGTTCAGAAAACACGGGTTTCCAGTTTTCCAGTTCACAAACATTTCCTAGCACGCCACGGGGTCCTGAATCGCCGGCCAAAAATATTTTCTCATTTTCAATGAATTTCCAAACCGAACTCTGGATTAATCCCGACAGTGTCTCTGTGCAATTCCAGATAACAATTTTAATTCTGAAACACCGTCACGCAAAATAAATGATACCAAATTCAGTACAACCATAAATTCAAAATTCTCTTGCGGCCAAAACTGCGTCCTGTGAACTTGTATTTAGATTTTCCAAAGTAAATAATGCTTGTATACTCATCTACACAATCACTGCAAAATGATGAGCATAAAATCACTCATCTGAAAAGTGTTGGGTAATTATAATACATATAAAAAAAATACAAAAAGAGCTTAAATACGAAAAATTATAAAACTCAGCCACCAACGTCCAGTTTTCTCTCTGAACCTGAAGCTGTTAAGTCCAATGGTCCTCAAAATCAACATGTTAAATGCAGGTAAGAAGGTCTACATTCTATCATGCGATTACAGTACAGTTTTCTCCGAAGTTAACTGCCATTGTGCCTGTTAAGAAATCAGTAACAGGTAATTGCAACAAAATATTCACCCACAGCCACAGCTGTGTGGTATAAAATCAGTCATAGCAAAATTGGTAGCCATGAGACCATGAGAATACTGATGATAAATTAACCCATTGGATCAAGATATTACACCATAATATGAGAAGAAAAAAAGGAGCTTAACTTGTACTGCCTCTAGCAATTTACGTACGCCAGGTCAACATCTTTAAAGCAATGCATTTGAAAAAATTAAAATATACGAATCTTCCCCCAATAGCTCTACCAACGTTTAACTTGTAAAATAAAAGGCAAGATTACCTATCCAAAAGTACTTTCGGTCGCAGTTAAAATTCGTTTGTGATCATTTGGATTTCCATCATTCCTTTTCACGTCATCCAAAATCAGTAGGTTTCCAACTTGGAGGTGGCGGGTTCTCCAACAAAATTTGGCAATTAAGGTCAACGAATTCTCAGGTCAGATTCCGGAATCCATGATGACACTGATTTTGTCTGATTCCAGAATCCATGACGACTTTGATTTTCTATGATTCCAGAATCCGTGATGACTGATTTTCCATGATTCCAGAATTCATGATGACTTTCACTCTGTATGATTACAGAATCCGTGATGACTTTCATTTGGCATGATTCCAGAATCCGTGATGACGTTAATTTTGCATGATTCCAGAACCCATGATGACTCTCATTTTGTGATATTCCAGAATCCCTGACGACTTTGATTTTGCATGATTCCAGAATCCATGATGACTTTCTATTTGTATGATTCCAGAATCCATGATGACTGATTTTGCATGATTCCAGAATCCATGATGACTTTGGTTTTGTAGGATTCCAGAATCCGTGATAACTTTGATTTTGCATGATTCGAGAATCCATGATGACTAATTTTGGAAGATTCCAGAATCCGAGATGACTTTAATTTTGCATGATTCCTGTATGCATGAAGCCTGATTCTGTATGATCCCAGAATCCATGATGACTTTGATTTTGCAAGATTCCAGAATCCATGACGACTTTGATCATCTATGATTCCAGAATCCGCAATGTCTTTGATTTTGTGTGATTCCAGAACCCATGATGACTTTGATATCGCATGGATTGGTTTTGATTAAAAAATTTAGACCAAAGGCCAAGCGCGGGGACCTACGAGGTCATTCAGCGCTGAAAAGGAAATGGACAGTATGAAGGTCTGAAAGGCGTAACAGGAGGAAAACCTCGTAGTTGCACTGTGAAACAACTGTTAGAGAGAGTGGAAAGTCAGATGGAAGAAAAAGAATATGAACAGAGGTACAGAGAGAGGAATGAAAGAGGCTGCAGCTAAGGGGCCGAAGGGACGCTGCAAAGAACCTTACGCAATGCCTAGAGTGCACCGCGTGAGGTGCACTGGCAGCACTATCCCCCTACGGAGTTGATTTTGTATGATTCATGAATCCATGATGACTTTCATTTTGTATGATTCCAGAATCCATGATGTCTTTCATTCTGTATGATTCCATAATCCGTGATTGTCTTTGATTTTGTATTCCAGAATCTGTGATGTCTTTGATTTTGTATTCCAGAATCTGTGATGTCTTTGATTTTGTATTCCAGAATCCGTGATGTCTTCGATTTTGTATTCCAGAATCCGTGATGTCTTTGATTTTGCATGATTCCAGAATCCATGATGTCTTTGATTTTGTGTGGTTCCATAATCCGTGATTGTCTTTGATTTTGTATTCCAGAATCCGTGATGTCTTTGATTTTATATTCCAGAATCCGTGATGTCTTTGATTTTATATTCCAGAATCCGTGATGTCTTTGATTTTGTATTCCAGAATCCGTGATGTCTTTGATTTTATATTCCAGAATCCGTGATGTCTTTGATTTTGTATTACAGAATCCGTGATGTCTTTGATTTTGTATGATTCCAGAATCCGTGATTGTCTTTGATTTTGTATGATTCCAGAATCCGCGATGACTGATTTTGCATGACTCCAGAATCCAAGATGACTCTGATTCTGTATGATTCCAGAATCTGTGAGGACTTTGATTTCCTAATAACTTTTGAAATTGAGTAAAAAGCGCGCTTTCCCTCAACATCAGGAATCGTGGCTTATCAGTTATCAATTTTCAAAGGTAAATGTGCGTTGATCCTACTTTGCCAACGCAGAAAGAACTGATTTTAAGCCTAAAACACGTAAGGCTTCGTTTTAAAGCTAAATCCGATGTCGCAAAATACACTACTTCTAGCTCGTAAGGACTTGAAATATATAAGTTTTTTCAGAAAAGAAATTGCAAGCTTCGAGTGGAGTTATCGGCGCTCAAGGTCTTCCACAGAGAGAGAGGCAAAAAAAAAAAAAAGTCCCCTTAATGATTTATTTGTCTGGGAGGCCTAGAATCAAGAGTTTCCCCAAGTCACGAGGCTGCCGAGTCTGCAAACATAATTTAAAAGTTCCTGGGTAAGCCAGCCCACAAGTTATCACTATAAAAAGGATGGCACTCCCCCTCCCCCCCTCCCTTCTTTCAATATCAGCGAAGGCACCCCTCACTCCCCTCCCGCCCCCCCTCCCTTCTTTCAGTATCAGCGAAACTACAAACATGAGGATGCTGAAAGAGTCTGCGGAAACAATTAAAACTTTTCTCCCTCCCGTAATCATATCTAACTCATTATTCGGAAACTTTCCGTTACTCCCCAATTCATTAGAATTCTTACGTAATTGATGGAGCTGAGACCTGAGAAATTCGTTCGATTTTCGTTCTTGGTTCACCTCCCCAACCCGACCACCACGTATAAAAACGATGAAAAGGGGCTACAAACTTCATATGTACTGTCATAAACAATTCCAGAGTTTTGAGTTACACAACAAAAACTCCACTGTCTGAAGGCCAGGTACCAGACACGTAAGGCAATTGAAGAAAAAAATAAAACCTAAGCAGACTGAAAAATACAAAAAGTAAGGAGTAAGGAGAAGGAATGGAATAGAATAGACACTGGGGAAAGACACAGAGGGAAGCTGAAAACAAGGGCGAGGGGGAGGGGGAGGGTTGGGGGGAGAGAGAGAGAAAGAGAGTTTCAGAACAGAGGGGTTAGGAACGAACATCATGCTCACGACCGATTCCCATGATCCTACAGACACGGCATGATATCCAATTTTCTCCCTATATTCGGAGGAATTCCAATTCCCTAACGAACGAGGAAGTGGGAAAATGACGAAACGCAAGTTACTTCTCCAACTAGTCTCAATATTTCATAGAGCATGACTATGATCATATTCTACCAATGGTCAATGTTGAACGGCTTTTTACTCAACACTAATTTTCGCTTTAGAAACGTATCACTTGTAACATGTGAGTTAAGACGGACAGTTTATGTATATATACAACCGACAAATTCAAAGAATGATATATTAACAAAAGATTATTAGATAAACAATTTCATTCAAGAGATTTTTTATGCCACCTCTCTCTCTCTCTCTCTCTCTCTCTCTCTCTCTCTCTCTCTCTCTCTCTCTCTCTCTCGTAGGCAAGCAGACAAGCAAGGTACAACTCAACATGGACGCATTAAAACATTCACTCACATCACAACCATAAAAAAATGGAGTTCTTTCACACAGGCAGTTTCACCTATCATACGTAAAGAATTGTTTTGTGATCCATGTAACGTGTGCAGTGTAAAGTTGTGTGTGCAGCAGCCGTGAGAGAGAGAGAGAGAGAGAGAGAGAGAGAGAGAGAGAGAGAGAGAGAGAGAGAGAGACGTTCAGGATGGCTCTCAAATCAAAGATGCCAACAAAGTTCAATCCACTTAGAAATTCCCGGGAAACTTGTAAACGATTTCAAGAGCTAAGAATAAAAGCGAAAAGTGGAATAGTCGGACGAGAGAGAGAGAGAGAAATGGTGGTGGATACACAAATAATTAAGAATACAGAATCAAGCATGATATGAAAGACAAGCCGAAAGAAAGGTGGCCAAAGGGGAACTTTCTGAAAAGAGAGGGGAAGCAGAGAGGGAGAAGGGGAAGCAGGGAGGGAGGAAGGAAGGGAGGAAGTCGAGGCAGGGAATGCTGAGAGAGAAGAAGAAGAAGAAGGGGAAGAAGAAGAAGAAGAGGAGGAGGAAGCAGAGCCATTGGAGAGAACCCTAACGCGCGTTTGTATGCGAGTGCCTCTATGCGCTGGCTACGAATTCCCCTTTGTCGCACTCCTGACCTAGAAAACGTTTCCCCTTTAGTCATTCGACGGAACCCCCTCACAAACCTCTCTCTCTCTCTCTCTCTCTCTCTGTCTCTCTCTCTCTCTCTCTCTCTCTCTCTGATAACCTCCTTCTCCATTGCTGCGGTCCTCGGTGGGGGTATTATTACTTAAGCAGCGGCACTCCATTATTTTCCCCCCCTTTCTCCTTCGGATAAAAACACCCCCTTTCTTCTCAAGATCGACCTGACTAGTCTTTCACACCAATCTAGCGTCGAATAATCGAGTATCATCTTTTTCTGCTTTTGTTTTTTTTTCTGAATTAAGAGTTAAAATCAATGGTTCGTCCGTTCGCTCTCTCTCTCTCTCTCTCTCTCTCTCTCTCTCTCTCTCTCTCTCTCTCGACCGACCGACATGTTTTATCTATAGGATACCATTGTGGGTGTGAGGAGCCTTTGCCCTTCTCTACCTATTAGTTTCTCCTTGAAGTTAAATGGTTCTAACAATCGTTTCTTAGATTCGACAAAGAAAATTAATATTCCACTTCAACACTGCCTTATTTCTTCAAAGGGTTTTTGAAGTGGCTCGTTGCCAGCTCACCCGTGCTATTATTATGAGAGAGAGAGAGAGAGAGAGAGAGAGAGAGAGAGAGAGAGAGAGAGAGAGAGAGAGAGAGACTACATACGTGAATCGGAATACATCCATACATCCAGACATAACACCTATGATCATAATAGTTACATTTCATTCGCTTCTGAACAGCTGTTGAACACTGAACAATTAAAACAATAGCTAGGATTATGTATATTGAAGTACTATGTATGTTACTAGCCTGTACACGTACAACGATCCCATGTGTCTACAATAAAACGACCCTGAATATATCTTGAAGAAATGAAGTTACAGGGCTGTAAATAGACTTACCAGTATTCCAAAGAATAATAGCAAAACAAGGTATAAGGTGTAACTAGAGCAGTTTGATGGTGCTTTTGTTAGCAAGATATTTCAAGTTAATGTAAGCAAAATTAGATGGAAGTTGGTAAATATAATCGGCGGCAACATGATCGGATTTAATCATTTTATAAAGAAATCGACTTAGCTGATGGCGTACCTTACCAAAGTCAGTCGTGTCAAGAGGGTAACCTACTGAATATACTAGCCATTTTCATTATCTTTTTTCCTTGTTCTAAAGACATTCTGCTTCAATATACACAAAGCTATAAGGCTATTTTCATCGAGTATTTGAACTGTCATAGCAAAAGTACAATCCCATTCTCTATTGAATTATCGTTCAAGATTCAATTACCCTTACAACAATACGTAAAATAAATTTCTGATGTGTTACAACATTTCGGATAGGAAAGAACCCGATAAAGATCTATTTGATCTCTTCATAACATAATATTTTCCTTGTTCAAATATCCAAGAAGAATGAAATACTATCTTATTGTCAGATGCATAAATTTGATAGCCTTAATCATTTCAAATTACAAAAATGTCAAAATCTTTACTCCTCTGAAAGCTTTTCTACAAATAATTCAGTATCATTTTTCCTTTGTATTAAGCGGCACAGATTCGCGCGAGCTTGTAACATACATACATACATACATACATACATACATACATACATACATACATACATACATACATACGTATATACATATATATATATATATATATATATATATATATATATATATAATATATATAATATATATATATATCACACACATACACATGTACATACATACATACATACATGCATACATACATACTTACATATATACATATATATGTGTATGTGCGCGCGTAAATTTTAGTGTGTGTGTGTGTGTGTTCGTGCTTTAATCGCTCAAAACCTAGTTCTGATCATTTCCTCATCTTTAGAAACGACTTTCATTTTTTTTTTCTTAATTTTGCAACATGGGCGTACCCGATCCTCGACGTCTCCGAAGCCATCACTCATGCCCAAAAGAGAAATGACAATAAGGATAAAGAAAGCCCAGGAGAGGATCAGTTCCCGGAGAATGGAGATGTCAGAAGGAAATGAAGGTCTCAGGATAATCCGCAAGCATATTGCCAGAAGAAGGCTGCAGTCAATAACACCGATGGTTTTATCGACAACTACTCTATCTCTTTCTCTTATAATAATGATAAGCTGCAGAGCCAGAACTCCAGAGGTTCGGAAATGTTGATCGTTCAGTGGAAATACAGAACTGAAGTTTCCGGGAACGTAATCATTTTTCGTAAATCGTTTGTTCGATTGTTTGTTTGTTTGTATGGTGTTTTTACGTTGCATGGAACCAGTGGTTATTCACCAACGGGACCAACGGCTTTACGTGACTTCCGAACCACGTCGAGAGTGAACTTCTATCACCAGAAATACACATCTCTCACACCTTAATGGAATGCCCAAGAATCGAACCCGCGGCCACCGAGGTCGTATGCAAACACCATACCGACCACGCCACTGAGGCGCTGTTTGTTCTATTGGTTGTGCATTAAGCTGGGATTTGTAAAAATTAAAATTTACATACGTACATATATATTTATATGAAAAAGTTATACCTCACAAACAAAATTTTAAAACGATGGAATAAACCTTTTATTCAATCCATTTGTTATAATCCAACACCGATATACAATACTTGAACTTCCACAACATTTGACAAATGATTTCAAAGAGTAAACGATACGTCAACACATGTACATTTCAAAGCGAAAATCAAAACTCAATTGAAGGTCATTTGTAGTTACACGACTATTAGCTTTAGCTTTAACATATAAATAACAAAACGGTGGGCGAGGCCACGCTCACCACAGTAACCCGATCAATCAACAGAGTATTTTACTCAATTTCACCTGTTAAAGACCATGGTTTACTCTCTCTCTCTCTCTCTCTCCTCTCTCTCTCTCTCTCTCTCTCTCTCTCTCGCCGAACCTGTCCTGTTCTGTCCACACCTTTCCCAATCTTCCGTTTTAAAAAGTAAACTCTACTTAAAAGTTCGACCCAACACTTAAAAGAAATGAAGCAGATATCTAATGAAAAAAAAAGAAAGAAAAAAAAAAGAGGTGACATGAAATGCGACCTGTGTAGGTGGTATAAAAAGAGTGAAGAAATTTTCATCAAAATTCATTAAGCTGTGTAAAAACAAAACACAAAAGCGGCAGTCTATTTAAACGACTGAGATAAGTTTAAACTAGAATAAAATCTTAAGCATTAATTCTACCAACGGTGAAATTATTGCTTATTAATATTAATGAAATTTAAGTTTTTTTATATGAGAGAAATTTTGAAGCCTTCTTTTCAGTAGGAAGGAAGTTTCAGATTTCAATATCATATCCAAGAAAAGTCAGTTTGTTTTAGTGCAAAAAAATATAAATTTTTCACTTTGGCGAGAATATAGATTTACTTTACATTACTGTATAATAAATGGAAAATTAAGTTACCAATTTACTACCTAAGATTTCTGGTATTTTTACACGAATGGAATCGTTCCTTTTCTTATAAGGTAATCACTATGTAATATTCATTGAATTACGTATTTTAATGACATTTAATCCCGTTTGAATTAAAGACCTCTTGATGTCTAATGCCAATGTTATTTATTAATCTCTGTAATCAACACATTTACTAATCTCTGCAATCAACACTAACTCAAATCTCTTGAAGAAGGTAAATTACTGCTATAAAAATAAGTATTTCTTGCAATGCACAAAAGTACTAGACTACATGGGAAAATATCAATTGGGCAACGATAATACTTGTCCTTTCCGTTAAAAAATAAATCCAAAAATAATGATCACGCTTTACAGAGATTGTAAATAAAAGCAGGAAAATCATGCGTCGATAGCTCTCTAGGTGAAGGGCTACACACACACACAAAAGAGAGAGAGAGAGAGAGAGAGAGAGAGAGAGAGAGAGAGAGAGAGAGAATGGAAACAGGAACTCGCCACCACCGAGAAATGTCAGGAACTAACTGAGCGTTTAAACTGCTCCTGCCATATCCTATAGATCTCACCAGTGCCCTCAAAGAGTAGTTTACTTTGTTAGTTTCGTCGCTCTAACACCCCCATCACCACCCCCAAAAACCCCCCCGACCCACACACGCAATCATTGTTCAGAACCCCTTCCCAACCCCTACCGGGTCACTGTAATCCCCCCTTCCCCACCCAGCTCCTTCCATATCAACCCCACCCAGACTGGTTTGGTGGGCACCGTGCAGTTGCTAGTAATCAATAACAACAACCTCTCTCTCTCTCCTCTCTCTCTCTCTCTCTCTTCTATCACACACACGCGCGTGCCTCGCTCTTCTCTCGTACTCTACTTACTCTACTTCTTTAAAAATCACTTCTGACGCATCATATTCATTTCCCTCCTCTCTCAACGTGTGTCCATCATGGGGAGCAGCCTCCTTTGCCTTGGGTGGCCCTTAATTTCTTTCCCTCTTCAGGCCTTCCCGTCTTCCATTTATCTTTTTTCTTGTTCCTGTTCGCTTTCATTTATGCACCGTTTATCACTCCATGGGAATGCCTTTGAAAATAATCTGGCAAACTTCTTTATTTATTTATTAATTTTTGTGGAGATGGAGAAGGTAAGCGGTCTTGCTCTCTTCAAAACCTAAGCATTTCCCCCACCTTTTCTAAAGGACTTTAACTCAATGTGAATCTCCAGTGGAAATAAACGGGCCATTTTACCCCCTTTCTACGCGGTCCAAGCTTAAAGCCTTGGGAAATAACTCCAGCTTTCCTGCTCGGCAATATAGGAAAACTGGTGGATTTTCCCATCCTTTCTACACGAATATTAGTTAAAAGCTGAATCCCATCCCCTCCCTCCTCCGTCCCCACCCTTTGTACAGCCCAGTACAAGGAACCTGGAGAACCCTCCTTCCTTTCTCACACGACCTTTTGACGAAATCTGAGAGATAAAACAAACACCACCCACCCCCCCCCCCCCCCCCACCCCCCCCCACCACCCACCACCACCAACCCCACCATCACCGCTCCCATGCCTTTTACACCTGACCAATGGGTGAAATTCCGGTTGCCGCGCTCTGGTAATCTGTTCCGCCATTCCAACGTTCTCTGTCGTGTCACAGATCTCTGGTTACTTGCTACTTTCAATCAGTATTGATGGCATTTACCACTCTGGTCGTCTTTATTTTACTTGCTAAAGAATGCACTAATCTCTGACTCCACTTTGCTATAGTCCACCTTCACGCTTCATCATTTTTAATCAATCGGTCTGGTTATTTTTACTGGTACTTTTTCTCGATATCCTTATCAGCCGTGTGATTCTCTCTCTCTCTCTCTCTCTCTCTCTCTCTCTCTCTCTCTCTCTCTCTCTCTCTCTCTCAAGACAAAATACCTAATAAATAAGCAAATGCATAAATAGCTACCTAAACTTATTAATGATTCCATGAAGAAAAGGGCAAAGAAATCGAAAAAAAGAAACTTTCCATGAAAAATCTGATCTACAAACACAACCGTGTATTATTAGAAAAATTTATAAAAAACAATTCAAGATAACTGTCGAAAAAAAGTTGTCAAACCTAACAAATGTTCAATGTAACAACAGCTGTCAATAAGACTGAAATGTTCCCATATATAATATATATCATATATATATATATATATATATATGTGTGTGTGTGTGTGTGTGTGTGTATGCAGATATACATACACACACACACACACACACACACACACACACATATATATATATATATATATATATATATATATATATATATTTATATATATATACATATATATGACAACAGCATGTAATTGTAAGAGCCACAATGCCCTCTTAACTTCTCTCGAATTCTTCGCGCTATTTTTGGATACGCTTGTCACTACAAAGCCTTGAGATGCAATAGCAAGAAATATGTTCTTACGCTTGGATCTCAAGGCTTTGTAGTGACAAGCATTAAAAAAAACACCGAAGAATTCGAGAAGTGCGGCTATTACAAGTACATATGTATCTGGCAAAAAAGTGACCAATAGATTCTACATATATGACAGTGAGTGTCATTATTGCCAGACTCACTAACCTTAGCCAAGCGCCGATGTTACCATAATTAACAAAAGAATATATCCCGTGAAGAACTTCCCTGTTATCGCACCATACAAAAAAAAAAACCACGCGATCTACCCCCAACTCTTCCGTTCCACAATAACGTCTTATTCTGTCGCCACTCCTGCGTATTCTTCGGACAGTATAATTAAACTTTTGTTTTCTTTCCATTCCCACCTTGATCATCATCTATGACCTCCCTCTGTCATTACCCATTTTTCATTTGCACCGAATTTCCTCAGTTTCCTTTGTTTCCGACGTCGTCGTTATTCTCTGCATCTTTCTCTTCTCTCGAATTGGCGACTCTTCATTTCCGACGCTGAAGGGTCGACCGACGATGAAATGAACAGATCAAAGGGAAAAAATCATGAAAATGCCAACAGGAAATGTAAATAGCAGAAATGAGAGGTTTCCATGTGCGAAAGTGAATAGATATGGAATCAAAGAATGGTGGCTAATGAAAAGACTGATAACGCTGAGATTTACAAATGCTCAATGATTACGCAGATTTGTTTGAAACAGAAATTACTCATAAGTTATGAAGATCACCTGACGTCAGTCTTTCAAGAACTTTCTGGTATTCTCATATTACTTCTCTACTCTTGAATTGGAGTTTTTGTTTTTATTGCTTCATTTTTTTTCGACAGGAAAGATGAAAACAGTAATTAACGTCATATTAAGTGACAACGTGCCAGACCGACAATTCAATAACAGAAGGTGTAGGGCTATGCAATGGACTATCTACAATCTCTCCCCAACTCTCATAAAACAATAAATAATTCGAAGAATACAGAAAGGCTGAAATAACGCAGAAAGGAGACTCAATACACAAAAGCCAGTCCAATTGCACGATTAACTCTTCCCTGCCTCATAAAATATAGTGATATACTGAAAGCGGCAACGGCTGACAATAAGACCTGAAATCCATCTGAAGATCGGTAACTTAACTCTAATATATGCTAACGAAAGCGACAACTCAAATGGATCTGAATTAAACGGAATCATTAATCGGATGGCAAAATACACGTCGCTGGAGAAGAGCTAAAATAAAACAAGAGGAATCACTAAAATGTAGGCAGAAGTAACTGCTGTGAAGAAAAGCAGAAAACGTATGAAAGAAACGTTCCTCACCATAGATAGTCATCTCATTCTTCATCAAAGAGAGAGAGAGAGAGTCTAACATTAAATAAATATCTGTCATCCCAAAGCCTGCAAAACTTGTGTATCGCGCTACGATTATGCGTAACTAAAGGTGAGAGAGAGAGAGAGAGAGAGAGAGAGAGAGAGAGAGAGAGAGAGAGAGAGAGAGAGAGAGAGATCTTACATTTAATACATATCTGTCGCCCCAAAAGCTTGCAAAGCTTGTGTATATCGTGCCACGATTATGAGTAACTAAAGCAGAGAGAGAGAGAGAGAGAGAGAAGAGAGAGAGAGAGAGAGAGAGAGAGAGAGAGAAATCTTTCCTGATAAGACCCTCACAAGACCAACGATGCAATACTAAAAATCAGCAAAACCTTACCTACCAGAATATGGCCCTATAAAAGATTTGATGATTTCTGCTGCTGCAACGCAAGTTTATTCACTGACTGAATCAATCGGATGATGTCTCTTATCACGTGAATGCAAAGGACATCCTCGCAAGGGGACATCCTCTATCAGCAAACTGTGTTAGGAGGAACGGAAGCTTTATCTTGGGGAAGTATTCGTCTTGCATGAAAGGCGACATGCAACTCAATACGTGTATGAGAGAGAGAGAGAGAGAGAGAGAGAGAGAGAGAGAGAGAGAGAGAGAGAGAGAGAGAGAGAGAGACGTCTGCTTTAGCCTTTATCTTTAGTCATTTTTGTACATCTTTAGGTACTTATTTATATAAAAGAACTAGAAATTTAAATACGATGAGAAATAAAATACCTTAGATCAAAATACGCTAATTACAATTTAAAAATTAAATAAATGGCATGACATCATTGACAGTCAATTATCATTTGCGTTGAATAAAACAAAAAAACTCACAGTTTCGATACCTGCTATGGTTTAACGGCTAACCGATACATTAATAAAAGGCAACAAATAACATGTATGCAGGTATGTATGTATGTGTATAACTGAATCACGAAAGTGTGGAACGTGATAAATGCATAAATAAAGGTATAAGCCATGAAGGAAAGATAAACACTGGGGTAGCTACAAGATCTTTCGACTCAACGTCCTTTACTTAGCAGACAAACTAAGTAAAGGACGTTGAGTCGAAAGATCTTGCAGCTACTCCAGTATTTATCTTTCTTTTGTGGCTTATACGTTTACTTATGTATGTATGTATATATATATATATATATATATAATCTATATATATTCTATACACACACACAGAATCCAACTCTACCTACGAAATCCACATTTAGACTTAAGATAAAAAAAAAAGCATAAACATAACAAAATAAAATAACGAAACCGACTATGAGAAGAAATTCAACAGAGGAATTCCCCAGTCGGAAATTCTATCAAGGGCGGGTGTCATCTGCATGCGACAGACGCCCCGCGTGATAGTTTTTGATCCATAGCGTCTCTGAAAAAGAGTGGAATACAGATCCGCGGCCGCTGTACAAAAAGCGGCACTATCCACCGAGGGTGTGACACAGTTTCAACTCTATTGGAAGGGAAATAGAAGCCTCTAGGTAAAGGGACAACTACCAAAAGGAATAAAATTCGTCTATTTCGTAATAATTTTGTATTTCCTCTTATATAAATTATACGAATATAATTAGGCTGTTTCGTTTAAAGCAAAATCGGCAAAGCCCTTAAACTTTCTTAGACTAGTTAAGTTTCTGCCTGAATGTAAAAGCCATACGAATATAAAGAGTAATACACAAGAACTCGTGAAAATATGGGGAAAACATGTGCACACGAAAAACAACTCCAAGCATGTAAACATTTGACACTGTCACAAACGACATACCAGGACATTATCGTAACTTAGGAAGGAACATTCTTCACATTCTTTAAACTGGAATGCATACCGCTGAAAACTGTTCGTTGAGCATATTCGAACCCATTACCCGTCAATAAAACGAGAACGCTATTAAATCGTGGTACAGCCTCATTCAAAAGACACGCATACTGTATGTATGTATATATATACATATACACAATATATATATTATATTATATGTATATATTTATATATTAAATATATAGTTATATATGCAGCAATTCTAGCTGTCTTTCCAACGTCAAAATTGGTGGCCCTCTCTTGTTTTTTGAAACAATCGGTGACGCGTGCCACTATCATCCTTAGGAAACTAATGAATTCTCTTCAAAGAGAAATTCCCTTTTTAGCAATCTTGCTGAAGATGGGCAACTTACTTTTGTTTCATGAGTAGTAAGCAAAGGTACTAAAAGGCATCCCGGACCCACAGGAACAGAGTACAAAA